>NC_133774.1:121060260-121360260 GCF_003597395.2 Chelonoidis abingdonii
TCGATATTAATGACGACGTCGTGTGAACGGATACAGCGTTAAATCGGTATATCGGCCATTAAACCGATTTAAAGTCGCAGTGTAGACCTGGCCTTAGAGTATATCCCCTTTTCACCAGCAGGGATGAAGATGCCTTCCCTACAGCCTTTCTTTCTGGTTTGCTCCACACATTGCACTGAACTCTGATGCCCTTTGCTGCTCTGGCCTGGGACATCTGATCCTCCCTTGTAAAGTGCTCGAAAAGTGCTTTCTGAAAGCTGGATATTACTGTTATCATAGCACATTGTCTCATGTCGACTGCACATTTCCAGAAATACCACTTGTGCAATCAGGAGAGCGGGGTACATGCAGTTCTGTATCATTCCTGCTGCACAGGTAACCCATTGGTCACTGTGTGTTCCGTGTCCCCCTCTGTGCCTGATCCACAGAGGGCATGGGTCAATTCCAACTTTTAGCTCAAACTGCAGAGATTCATGTTTTTTGCTTTGTAGAACCCCAGTTTGATCCCTGTTGTGTCGTCTTAGCGGGTGGCTGTCATATATACACCCACTGTAAGTCCACTGCATTGTCTACCATCCACAACTAAACATTTTCCAGACTTTTGCTCCTGTGTTTTCTGGTAACTGATGGGCCTTCAGTGCAGCCACATTTAGTCCTCTTTGCACACCTGCATACAGCCACAGTTCTTTTGCTTTTGCAAAATGTAGGCCAAGCTTCTCTTCCTACAGTTAGGCATCTAAAATAAGGGGCAGGCTTTCACAAGTGCTAAGTGCTCACAACTCTCATTCACTTCATTTGCAATTGTGAGTACTAAGCACCTCTTAAAAATCAAACCACTTTGTGGATGCTTTAATATGAGGTAAGTATGAAAATGTTGCCCTTAATGTCCTGTCCTAGACATAATCTGTGCATATAGATTAAAGACCTGGACTACAGCTCTCCTGGACAAACCCTCTGCAGTCCTACCTTGGCTAGTTCAACTAGGTAATGAAACAATGTGCCCACAATTTACATGGAACATTATGATTGCCAGAAAGATAGTGGAAGTTCAGAAAAAGGTAACAAAAATGATCAGGAGGTTAAGTGAGACTGAATTGTAAGGAAAGATTTGAAGAATGAAATATGCGTAACTTGCCTAAGCAACAACAAATGAGAGACAGTATAATGATCTATGGGTATTTGAATGTGTAAACACCAAGAATAGAGAGAAAATATTTACATTAATACAGGGGAGAATAAGTGCAAGTAAAATAATGCAGTAAAGACAGGAAAAACATCAGAACAAGCTTCAGATCCAACGTCAGGATCTGACGACGGAAGGAGTGTTGTCCAGCCCACCTCTCACAAGGCATTTAAACTTACACTGCACAAAGTAACAACACACACAACGGGCACGGTTCTGTACTGGAAGGGAAAGGATCAGCTTAAACCAATCAATATGTCTTTTCAGCTCCAATTTCAATGCTTATCCACTTGCAAAATTGCCAGCAACTGGAACAGAGCCCTGTACCTGAGTGGGGCCTGTGGGCACTTAGTAATAGAAATGCTACTGTTAATAATAACTGAAAATGAAGCTGTCAGGTGAATCCTTCAGATACAACAAGTGTCAACGAACAGCTGTGGAGATACCAAAGTATAACCAGCAGCATTTGAAGCATTTTCTCAGTAGGTTTGCTTACTGCCCATTGTTTCTGTCATGGCTGCAAAAATACATTGGACTCAATTTCTTCTTTGTCAGGAAGATCATGGAACCAATTCATCACAATGCACCTCTAGTTTTATACTGATGTAACTCCACTGGCATGTGAAGAGATTTACTGAAATGATCTCAAAAGGTATGATTCACAAAGGTATTTAAGCACCGAACTCCCATTGATTTCAATGGGAATTAGGCACCTAAGTACCTTTGTGAATCACACCCAAATTGCCTGTTCCCCCTCATCCCTCTTGAGCTTGGTGCAGTAACGCAAAAGGGAATCAGGCCCCAAGGATCTATTCCTCATGATGATGTTAAGCTTTCTAAAAAGTGCTCTAACCAAACTTGTTCTCTTCTCATCCCTCATCTCTTTTTTACACTATTGGTTTTACCTAGTCTGTATAGTTTGGTCTTTCTGGCTCAGCCCACCTAATTGTTATATTGTAATACACCTGGGCCAACTTGTGCTTTTAGTTAGACCGGAGTAACTCCATTGGCTTTAAAGGCTAGTGGATACAGCACTGGACAGGGTTCTATTCCTGCTCTGCCACTGGCCTGCTGGGTCACCTTGGGCAACTCATGTCACCTCTCTGCAAAATGGGGATCATTAGACTGACCTCCTTTGTAAAGCTATTTGAGATCTACTGACAAAAAGCACTACATCAGAGTTAAATATTACTACTGTTTTCCAGGGCAATAACTTCCAATTTAGGCCAATGAGACTTGTAGCAAAATTTGGCTGAAAATCTTCGCCAGGTTAAAAAAAATCCTCAATTTTTACTATTTTAGATCAATCATATCACACACATTAATCTGTTAATTACTAGAGAGCCAGAAAGGTAGGAGTTAGATGCTTGACCACAAGGCTGCCCTATAAAGGTCAGATGTTTGGCTACATATGACTTCAATGGGTCTATGCAAATATACACTGCATAACAGAGCAAACCACAGCAGAGATGTTGGGAACCCAAAAGGTAGGTGTGTGAAAGGGCTAATTCAGAAGTGTATGTTAATTGTATTAAAACCCCCTTCACTGAGTGATATGTAAAGTTCAAAGAGGAAGATAAGGAAAGAAAACCCAACTGCAGGGTGCACAGTGCAGAGCTGGCTTCTTTCTCCCTTCTTCCAACTGGGCTCAAAATGCAGGAGACCTGAGCATCCTTACCTTTGGGCAGTCTCTTTGGTCCCTTTTTCTCTGAAAACAGGTGTCAAGGTCTTATTCCCACTTTGAACTTTAGCGTCCAGAAAGTGGGGACCTGCAGGTACCCTTCTAAGCTTAATTCCTAGCTTAGATCTGATAACACCACCAACCAAAATATAGTGTGTGGCACACTTTCTGTCCCCCAAAACCTTCCCTGGGGAACCCAAGACCCAAATCCCTTGGGTCTTAAAACAAAGAGGAATAAACCATTCCCCCTCCTTCCCCCTCCCAGATTTTCCCCTCTCTGGGTTACCCTGAGAGATCACTGTGATTCAACTCCTTGAATCTTAAAACAGAGAGGAATTAACCTTTCCCCCCTTTTCATTTCCCCCACCAATCCCTGGTGAGTCCAGACCCAATTCCCCTGGGTCTTGCACAAGAAAAAAAAATCAGTCAGATTCTTCAAAAAAGAAAGCTTTTAATAAAAGAAAGAAAAAGTAAAAACGATCTCTGTAAAACCAGGATGGAAAATGTTTACAGGGCTTCAGATTTACGTAGACTAGAGGGACTCCTTCCCCCCTAGCCTAAGTACAAGTTACAGCAAACAGAGGTAAAATATCCTTCCAGCAAAATACACATTTGCAAATAAAGAAAACAAGCATGAATCTAATCCGCCATTTCTAGCTAATACTTACTATTTTGAACATGAAAGACTGTTTCAGAAAGATTGGAGAAACCTGATTGCATGTCTGGCCTCTCTTAGCCCCAAGAGAGAACAAAGAACAACCCAAAAAGCACAAACAAAGACTTCCCTCCACCAAGATTTGAAAGTATCTTGTCCCCCGATTGGTCCTTTGGTCAGGTGTCACCCAGGTTCACTGAGCATGTTAACCCTTTACAGGTAAAAGAGACATTAACCCTTAACAATCTGTTTATGACAGACTCCTAGATAACAACTTTACCTAAATCATCCAGGCAGCTATGAAAACCTCATGCTATCAGCCCTCATTGAAACGCTTTCCACAGGAATTGAAGAGAGAAACACTACTCCAATTAGAAACGTATGGATGGACCCACCAAATATTCCTTTCCACAAGGCACTAATGCTGAATATACCAGGATATATGGTAGTAGACAGATCCGCCCGTGCATAGAACATTGACTGCACTGGAAATCTAAGTCCAACATTAAATTTTGATTGTGGCTTGGGCTCTGGTCTCAGATACAGCTACCCAGCAATGGCATGGAAAACACAATTCGACCATAGAACTCCCTGTATGCCTGTCTGAGCCACAAGTAATGCCATGCGGATGAGTCATTTTATAGCGATGGTCCTTAATGCTACGAAACACGATGCAAATGTGTGGTCACCCAAAGCGATCCCACGTATCATGACCACATACTTGTAACTTTAAAATATAAACATATACAATGCCAAAAGGTAGCATAATCATAACTAGCCAAATCATAACCTCCTCCATAGATAACGCCATCCACTTAATCTCTCTGCTCCTTGTCAAGATTTTAGAGGATTATTATCCAGACGATACAAAATCAGGCTATAAACAGTCACACGTCGTGTCAATAAACCCACCATAATACTGGAATATTCAGCATTTCTATGTCTCTGTGGAAGGCCAGTTACTCACAAAGCCCACGAGAGAATGGTTTATGTGTAAATTATGAGTGGGAAGTAAATTCCCTAGTGCTGCGACCAGAATATGGACGTGGAACAGGAGCACACACCATTTTCTGTTTCCTGATGCGGATTAATGAAGCAGTAAAAAATACAGATCTGTGGACGGTGGATCTTAGAAGGGCAAAACCAGGCTTATGTGCAGCCTCCAAAGAGGAGACACCACCTTAATGATGTGTGATATAACATAAAGTAACAGAACTGCAACCGGAGGGTGCATGAAAAGATGCGGTCCTTGAACTCAAGTCTAGAAACAATCTGGCAGTTGTGTATCCAGGCTCAAGTAAGAATCTGTCACCACTCACACACTCTCCTGCAAAACCCCGAGTCAACACAATATGAGGGGACACACTTAAAGCCAGAACTCCTCAACTGTTGTCAAATCACAGGATCTCCATTATGTTATCAAGTGGAATCCCACTGAGGACCTGAACACAAGAACCTCACTACATACAAAAAAATGCTCTCCCGCAATAAAAATCCCCCCTCGATGAAATGGTGCTATAACACTGACTGGCAACTGCTGTGGAAGGAGGTGGCAAAACTCGCACGTCACACAACAAGAGCTCTGAGTAGCTCAAAAGAGTTTCTTTGTTCACCAACTAAGAAGTTTATCCAATAAAGACATTCCTCACCCATTCGTCTCTGAAGATCACAAAGCAACATTGAGCCCCTGTTTGCTGTTGGTATAGAATTGCAGTCAGAAAGAGTGGTGCTCACCCTGTAACCACACACAGCCCATAGCTGAAGCGATGAGTTCTTATTTTTCAAGTGGTTTGGCCACCAGACTCAGGGATCCCTCAACTGAGGTTTCTCTCTTTTGTCTTCTGCAGAACTGGATGATTCACCATAGAGGGATGCATCTCCTTGAATAACAGCAGCTGCTGCACTTTGTCTAGAGCATTCTCTTTGCCTAATTTACAAAGTGCAGATGTCTGCTGATACTTGTATCCTTCTCCATGGAACAGCTGCCTCTCCCTTGATTCAACTCTGAAAGCTGAGCCGGGGATAGTGCTTGTTTGTGTTGTAGACAGTACAACAGTTGTCTTGATGCAACCAAACCATTCCTTTCTGCTGTATGAGATCATATCTCTGCATGGCTGAATTTAATGCAGCATCCATGGAGTGTATGATTGTGCAGAGACTGGATATTTGGATATTCATGGTTGATCTGCATTATCTCAGTGATCCATCATTGGATATGACACTACCCAGTATGAAAGTTTTACACTACTAAGAAGCTGAGTGCTGTTGATTGGAAGCTAACTCAGGGACAGAAACATTTGAATTCCAGGTGCAGGTTCGGAGAACTTCTGTCAGAGCGAACAGTTAGTCCAAAAAGTTGTGAGGCCTCAGCAAACTTGTTGAACAATGTGCTGAAGATCATTTAGAGAGTGAGCCATGAGGACCACAGTCGGGGAAAAGTGCTCACAGATAGCACAGTTTAGTGGTTGATCATTCAGTGGCGACTGAGAGGCCAAAGAGATACGCGTCACGATGTATCAAGCGAAATACCCCTCGGTCCAGGTCTTGCATTCATGGTTAAGGACGCAGGCAAGAAAGGTAAATAGGACAGGAGCGAAGAACACAGCCTGGTTCATGCCGTTGAGGAATGTTGAAGGCGGCTGATTGATCATCAGACAATACTCTGTCTCTCTCTGTCATGCTGTCATGAAACAAAGAGCAGAAAAATCTGGACAAACATTTTCCTGGTACGCCAAGTCAATGTTAGAATGGTTACAAAGAGGGCTTTCCTTTTGATGGTATCAAACGCCGTTGTCAGATCTATAAAAGACAGCATAAGTGCATGTTCTGTTCATTGACTTCCTTGATTCGACAGCAAAACACGCATTCAAACTGTGCTCCGGCAGGCGAAAACCACATTTGACTTTCAGTAAATTTGCCTCAGGAAATTACAGCTATTAGGTGTTCAAGATGTATGTGGGCGAGCAATACTTCTGCGCAAACGGAGAAAAGGGATATGCTCTATAGTTTCCCACGCTCTGCTTGCGCTATTGTCTGTTGAAAAGAAGAGACAATACGTTTAGTGTGTGTGGAGGTCTTGGTATGTTTCATCCTCCTCAGAATGCGATTCAGATCGGACTGCGTAAATGCGCTGCTAGTGCTGCCTGATCTGCTGCTTTATATCTCTCTGATGTTATCATCTCTATCTCGGAACTCTTTTCACTGAAACTACGCTGTCCCACGCCAAGAATTGTCAAACACTCAAGGCAGCACATCTGCAGAATGCGAGTATAGTCGACCGCACTTAACATATGCGAAACTCAACAAAGGGAAAAATCTATTGTAAGATCTCGACAGACGATCAAGGCCACATCATGTAACAAAAACTCTCTTACTTGGAGATTTTCATATGCCCGAGTACGGGGCTGACTGCCTAAGAATGAAAAGGAGTACCAAGCAATGGCGTAGGCAAAAATGACAGCAAATGACTGTCCTTCTGAGCGTTTTTGTTCTGAATAAATGTCCTGACCATTACCAACCCTCTGTTCCAAGACAAGTCGGGCACAAATACCAAAACTGTTGTGAATTGCATCGCACTAGGTCAAACAGTGGATCGATAGATTTGCTGTTTAGAAGGCGAGACATCGAGACGTACTGCATACCAGAGTGATGTGAGGGCAGAGATGGGCTGGACAGGACACAGACTTAAGTCAGGGCTTTCTCATCAATTTACACGGTCCCTCTCGGCACAAACGCCCGCCTAAGACTGTGCGACCTGCTTTCACAAGCCAAAACTGAGAGGATGCTCAATGTCAACATTTCAGAAGAGTTTGATCGACAACACTGACATCCACAGAAATGATCAGTACTGTAACCGAAATGTGGGACCAGTTTCAAGCAGATAGTGATGATACAGCAATAACTTCTCTTCGACCAAGAAAAACACATCAGGATGGTATTGATGGAACCAGAAAATTATGCTCAGCACGGAAGTAAAGAGACAAGTCAGTTATGGATATGCAGAATCGACCCTCTCAGTCTCTAAATGGCGACTATTTCAAATACCGATCAGAGCAAAACACACGAAAGTCCTTCGGTCAGATACATAGACAACATGGTGAGCGAAGCAGCAAACGCGCAAGAGAAATTTGAGACACTATGCTGGAGACCTACAAACTCAAAGATGTTCTTACGTGCTATTAGACTGTGCTATGGACCTTCTAAATCAAAGATCACTCCCTCTGCTTCATCAGACAACAAATGCTAGATTAAAGATAAAACGGCATCATGAAAGACTGATTGACGAGAACACTTTAGACACCCTTTTCATAGACCATCTAAGCTGATACAATGTCCTAAGTGAAATCACAACAACCTGCCATGATCAGATCTTGACTTTCCGCCACTATAGTTGAAGATTAAGAGCTGTTAGCCATATGCTGCCATCAGGACTTTAGTCGTTTTTTGTCCCAAAATAATTTTGATCAAAATAACAGCTTTTTATGTGTATCCTTCTGAAACCAGTTCCTGAAATTGATAGCAGCAAGGGCCAGGTTATTACTATAGGGGTCCCTCCCTACAACGTAATGCAAACCAAGCTCGCGTCCCACCCAGTGACCTGAAAAATTTACACACACATCTTGGGCTTCTTCAAAGAGGCAATATTGCCCTTCTTGCAAGCATAGAAGTCTTGGCTGAGCCAAAAATTTCATAACATAGATAACAACATCAGATTTAAATTGGGAAAACACCTTAACCTAGGCCCGTGTCCTTTTCCCTAGGTTTTAGTTTCACACCCCCAAATCACCCCAATGCTCAAAGTCGCCAATACTTCAAAATGTTCCTCCCAAGATACAACCAAAAATCACCACATCACACAAAAAGCCACAAGCAACCCAAAAGTCTCTTCACCGCGGGTCAGTGAGAGCACCCAGAGCATCAAGAGTATCTATCTGCTAGGGTTCAGCCACAGCGGAGCACAACTAGTCCGGTGGCTGGAGCGCCGCGCTCTCCGTGGATTCTGCTTCCGCCGTCCCATGAACTGCTCAACTCCACTCCACTCGCTCTGCAGCTGTTCTGCTCCACCACATCCCGTCATCCGCTCCAGCCGTCCCTGCAAACTGTGGGGCTCGCTCGCCTGGGCCGTTCACCATCCCACAAACTGCTCCACTCTGCCACTGCTCTGCTCACCAGCCGACCTGTGATCCGCTCCAGCTGTCCCCGTCAAACTGCTGTGCTCCACAATATGCTTCAGGCTCTCCATAGTTACACAGCACTCAGTGCATTCAGCTTAGTAATTTAGTCTTAGTGATTTCACTACTCATAGTAGGGAACCCAGTACTGGTGCACATTAGCCCAAGTGGTACGTCTCAGCAACCTGTAACTGAGATTCTTAGGGAATCAAAATCAGCTCTGATAATCACAGTAGAAAGAGAAGAGATGCAATTCTAGTCATAAGGAGCCCACCCACAGATACAGCTACTTGTCCCACCTCCCTCCATTCACTCAGGTTTTGGCACCATGTCCATTGTCTAGCAAATGTACTTAACTGATGGTGAGACCTGTCATAAAGCAGTTTCATAGTCCTCATTCACATAAATCAGGGTGACACACTTTATTCCTCCGCCACAATAACAAGAAATTGGGGATCCACAGCTGTCAAAGTAACAATTTAGGTGCCGGGGCTATCCTAGGCAGGGTGGGTGTTCCTATGCAAACAAGAATCAGCCTCTTGAAATTCTTTTCTACACTCCTGTAATACCACCAGATGTCAGGTAGAGTTCATCCTGACCTGCTTACATCTGGAAAAAAAATTGTTAAAATTGTCTCCATTCTGCTGGTGTCCAGTTAAACTCCATGATTGAAACATGTGGTTATGTCATTAACCAGATAGCTAAAGAGGTTTAATGTTTCTTTTAGCCTGTAAAGGGTTAACGAAGGGAACCAAACACTCTGACCAGAGGACCAATCAGGAAACACGGATTTTTCAAATGAGGGAGGGAACTTCTGGGTGTGTTTTAGTTTTGTTCTGCCCTGTTTGTTCTTTTCCGGCTTATGACGGAACAGAGCCTTTTTTTTTCTATCTTCCAAGCTTCTTCTCTTACCCTTCTGTTCCCGAAGTTGTGAGTACAAAAGGAAAGCATACGTTTATATTGTATTTGTATTTAATGTGTGGAGTTGCCTGGAATGTTTAAATTGGATATTTTTTGAAAGGTGAATTATTCATTTTTCTTTAAGCAATAGTCTCCTGTGTTATGTCATCTTGACTGCAGTGATCATGTCTGTGTTTTTTTTTCTTTTTTATATAAAGCTTTCTTCATTTAATAACTTGTTGGATTTTCTTTCCTAGTAAGCAAAGGCTGGATAGGAAATCTCTTGTAGCCAGGGACGTACTGTCTCTCTAGGGAAAGACTGGGAGGGGGGGAACAGAAGGGGAAGGAAATTGGCCTCTCAGCGTCTTGTGTTTCAAGGGATTGAAAGCAAGGGAATCCTCTAGTATCCCAGGGTGGGAAAAATCTGGGGAGGAATAAAGACAGCGGGGACGTGGTTTTATTTCCTTGTTGAGGCTCAGGCGTCTGAGTCTGGAGTCCCGCAAGGAAAGTTGGGCGTGGGGACACAGAGAGTTTACAGGTACTCAGATCTATTAGTGGGCGCGGATATCAATCTAAGCTTGTACATATAAAGCTTAGATAGGATTCATGCTAACACTCAGATTTTGGACGCTAGGTCCAGATTGGGAAAGGGAGCTTCAATGATCAGAGTTATGGGCCACATCCTCCCTGGCCCTGCACTAGATGACAACACTGACCGCAGTTCCAGGCAGGATTGTCCATTGCCGTCCTTAGGGGCACGCAGCAATGCAAGCAAAAACATGAATGTCACCCATTGAGTCTTTATATTCTATTGGACTGTCTGAATTAGATTACAAAACTTCTATTATCTAAACATAAAGAAACATGAACGGGGACATACAAGGGATTAACTTTGATCATAGTGGATTTGTGCCTTACAATGTGAGCTCTTGCATTTCAATGTTGGACACACTCATCATGTAGGTGTAAATGTTTAGCCAAGACATGGACAAAAATACCATCATACTGCAATGTACAGTGCTTAACATGGGACGTGACGGAGTTCACAAACTTCATTTTCATATGAGTGTACATGGAGCATCATGAAATTGTAAACATCTGTCTCAGTACTCTCTATACAGATCATTTCAATTTTTTTCGATTTAGTGTGAATTTTATGGGGGTTTCACTCAATGGGGGTTTTCAACTCAATTTCAATGAGGCGGATTGCATGAGGTTTTCATAGCTGCCTGGATGATTTAGGTAAAGTTGTTATCTAGGAGTCTGTCATAAACAGATAGTTAAGGGTTAATGTCTCTTTACCTGTAAAGGGTTAAATGCTCAGTGAACCTGGTGACACCTGACCAAAGGACCAATCGGGGGACAAGATACTTTCAAATCTTGGTGGAGGAAGTCTTTGTTGTCTTTTTGGGTTGTCTTTTGTTCTCTTGGGGTAAGAGAGGCCAGACATGCATCAGTTTCTCCAATCTTTCTGAAACAGTCTTTCATGTTCAAAATAGTAAGTATTAGCTAGAAATGGCGGATTAGATTCATGCTTGTTTTCTTTATTTGCAAATGTGTATTTTGCTGGAAGGAATATTTACCTCTGTTTGCTGTAACTTGTACTTAGGCTAGGGGGAAGGAGTCCCTCTAGTCTACGTAAATCTGAAGCCCTGTAAACATTTTCCATCCTGGTTTTACAGAGATCGTTTTTACTTTTCTTTCTTTTATTAAAGCTTTCTTTTTTGAAGAATATGACTGATTTTTTTTTCTTTGCAAGACCCAGGGGAATGGGTCTGGACTCACAGGGATTGGTGGGGAAAAAGGAAAGGCGGGGGGAAGGTTAATTCCTCTCTGGTTTTAAGATTCGAGGAGTTGAAATACAGTGATCTCTCAGGGTAACCAGACAGCGGAAAATCTGGGAGGGGGAAGGAGGGGAATGGTTTATTCCTCTTTGTTTTAAGAACCCAAGGGTTTGGGTCTTGGGCTCCCCAGGGAAGGTTTTGGGGGACAGGGAGTGTACCAGACACTGGAATTTCTGGTTGGTGGCACGCGATAAGATCTAAGCTAGGAATTAAGTTTAGAGGGTACATGCAGGTCCCACATTCTGACACAAAGTTCAAAGTGGGAATAATACCTTGACAGAGTGTCTGCATGTTTTTCTGAAAGCCACATGTTTACTGACTGCTTTGCTCAGGGTTCCTTGACTTCTCTGTTTCTCAGGCTGCAGATGAGGGGATTTACCAGGGGAGTCGGACTGAGTAGCAAAGAGAGAGCACTTGTTTAGGAAGCTTAATGAGTCACGTTCAGTAGCAGGTACACAGTCATTAGGTTCCATAGTAAATTGTTACCACAGTGAGGTGAGAGGAGCAGGTGGAAAAGGCCTTTGCTCTCAGTGGTGGAAGGGATTTCTCAGGATGGTGGTGAGGATGCACCCATGGATGTCAAAGTTAGAGGAATGGAGGCAGGGTGAAAACACAGGTATATTAAATTCCAACAATATAATCAGGCATGTGTCCCCACAGAGAGTAATAGAAATGGTCAGTTTTAATTCGGGCCACAGAATATTAACTGTGACTGAATAATACAAAGATGTCGGTAAACCCAGAACCCTTTAACCATGACGCAGCCAGTGAGGCACAATCTGGTTATTTGTAAGAGTTTTGATTAGTGCAGGGTTTAAATATTGCTAGATACCATCATAAAGACAGCGTCGCTCAGGAGACAGCATACTGTAGCTGCCAGAGCACAAAATAAATACATTTGTATGAAGCAAACTACTGAATGAGATGGCTTTGTCCCCAGTGAGGAAAATGGCCAGCATCCTGGTAGGATTGGGAGGCGTAACAGGTCTCCTATGTTCCAAGGAAGAAGTACATGGGAGTGTGAAAGTGCTGATCGGCCCACAACAAGCCACCAATGAGGTGTTCCCGGCCAGAGTTGCCATGTAGATGCTCTTAGAACATCAGGAGGAGAAGAATTTCCCAATCAGGGAAATCCCCAAATCCCAGGAAGAAGAATTCTGTGACCGTGTTTGATTTCTCTGTCTCTTGTCTGCCATGGGTCGGTCTAGGAACAATAAAGCAAACTGTGCATTGAATTGGAGGAACATTAAAGAAAAGCATCAAGTGTCGTGAATAATTCCATAAATATTCAAAAACTCCCCTCCCTCTCCTGGGAACCAGCTGAAATGGATCCAGTGTCTATAGCTGAAAGAGCCTGTACTATTCCATCTTAAAATACAAAGATAATTTTTTACTGCTTTCTCTCTTTAATAAAAGCTTTTCTTGTTTAAGACCTGATAGTTTTTTATTCTGGTGAGACCCCAGAGGACTGGGTCTGGATTCACAGGGACTTGGTGGGGAGAAAGGAGGGAAGGGGGAGAGAAAGATTAATTTTTCTCTCTGTGTCAGGATTCCTTTCTCTCTTAGTGAGAGTCTGGGAGGGGGAGAGAGAAGGAGGAAGGCAGATGAATTTTCTTCTCTGTTCTGAGATTCAAGGAGTTGAATCACAGTGATCTTCCAGGGTAACCCAGGAGGGGAAGCCTGGGATGGCAACGGTGGGGAAGGGTTACTTTCCTTGGGTTAAGATCCGAGGGTCTGGGTCTTGGGGTCCCCGGGCAAGGTTTTGGGGGGACCAGAGTGTACCAGGCACTGAAATTCCTGGTTGGTGGCGCACTATAAGTACTAAGCTGGTAATTGAGCTTAGAAGATTCATGCTGGTACCCATCTTTTGGACGCTAAGGTTCAGAGTGGGAAATGATACAATTACACAAGCTCAGTGAACCTGGCTGACACCTGACCAAAGACCAATCAGGGACAAGATACTTTCAAATCTGGTGGAGGGAAGTCTTTGTGCTTTTGGTTGTTGTTTGTTCTCTCTTGGGATTAAGAGGAGCCAGATGTCAACCAGTTTCTCCAATCTTTCTGAAACAGTCTCTCATTGCTGGGAATACCCTCCCAGCCTAAGTATACAAGTAGAAATTAAAATCCTTTCAGCAAAATACAAATTTGAACTCCTTCCAGCCAAATACACCATTAAACTCCTTCCAGCCAAATGCACAGTTAAACTCCTCCCAGCCAAATGCACATTTGCTAATAAAGAAAACAAACATAAACCTAACTTGCCTTATCTACCTAGTACTCTCTATTCTGAACTTATAAGAGCCTGTATCAGAGAGATTGGAGAGAAACCTGGTTGCACGTCTGATCTCTCTCAGAACCTAGAGAGAACAACAACCTAATTCTAACAGCACACACACAACTTCCCTCCCTCAAGATTTGAAAGTATCCTGTCCCCTGATTGGTTCTCTGATCAAGTGACAGCCAGGCTTACTGACCTTGTTAACCCTTTACAGTCAAAAGAGATATAAAGTACTTCTGTTCTATTAACTCCTACTATCTGTTTATGACAGCTTGTTAACCCTTTACAGGTAAAAGAGACATTAACCCTTAAGTATCTGTGTATGACACCAGGAGAAACCAGAATCAGCTCCCAGTTGCTGCTGGACTCCATTATAGATGATTGGGAGAGAGGGGGTACCTTCACTCTGCTTTTGTTTATACTTTTACACAGCACCATCTGGTGTTAGCAATGCACTATTGGAAGGAAGGCAGCCCTGCAATTCACTACTGTGGACTAGGAAATTGTATACATTAGCAAATTGGTCAAATTCTGGTTTGTTTGCTTAGGTGGGTGGTTTGTTGGCAGTGGCCCCTTACTTTCTTCTAGCCAAAGGAAGTAAGATGGAGAAGTGTTTTACTGGGGGAAAAATCCACACACAAGAAAGGGGTAGGAAGGAAAAAACAAACAAACAAAAAAACTCTGGGTGAGGAGCTAATTGGATGACACCAACATGGGAACTATAAATATTATTTCCCGTGGCTATTTATTCAGTCTAGAGCAAGGCAAATTTATGGTTAGAAACTAGTTATTTGAGTCAAATTCCTATTTGTCCTTTTAGATGTATTTTAGGAAGGGGTGACTTTCACTTGGCTGTTGTCACTGCGATTTTATAAATGAGATCATAATGTTCTGAACTCACAGTCCCTCAGTTTTGATGTTTACGAAGGACTCCCGACTTCTTTCTTCCCTTCCTTGCTTCATTATTTCCAGGAGTCTAAAACCCATAGCTCCCATGTGTAGAGTGACAGATCAGATGACCCAATAATTAAGTTCTGTTTTGAAAAACTCCTAGTGTTTTTTTAACCTGGCCAAATGGAAAGACAGCTATGTACATACATATTTTTATTCATTTATGGAGTCTATTGTCCCATTCCCCTCAGTTCATTTTTAAAGCAGTTTGAAGATGGATAATTTCTTTTCACCTCAAGGGCATTACTGAATATACATTGCCTATGCGGATATTGAATCTCAACACCTGGGTTGCTTCAATTATAATATGTTTTTATTTGTAACACTGGTGTCGTGTACTTGGTTATACTCAGCCTTATTTGCTTATATCAACATTATGTTTGCTCCTTGCACCTTTTGTATTGCATTGTATGATTTTTATGAGTAGGGCAAAACAAGCAAACAAAACATGAGTTCTGCTATCTCGCTGTAAAGATTAAGAGGTGACTTGATTACTGTCTATAAGTATCTACATAGAGGATCAATTATTTAATATGGGCTCTTCAGACTAGCAGAGAAAGAATATGAGCCATTGGCTGGAAGTTGAAGCTAAACAAATTCAGACTGCAAAAAAGGCATATATATTTAACGATGAGTGTGATTAACCACTGGAATAATTTACTAAGGGTCAGGGTGGATTCTCCTTCACTGACAATTTTTAATTCAAGGCTGGATATTTTTTTTTTCTAAAAAGGTCTGCTCTAGAAATTATTAGGGGGAAGTTCTGTGGCCTGTGTTAGACAGGTGGTCAGACTAGATTAGCACAATGGTTCCATCTGGCCTTGGAATCTATGAATCTGTAAATATAATGCAGTCAACTAACTATGCCACATTGCTTCAAAAACTTTTCATGTCCACTAACCAACCACACTGCAGTAGAAAGGCCAGTCTCACTTATGTTCTAGTCATGCAAAAATTCCCCACTAATAGGGAGTGTAAGCGAGTTAGTGAAAATGCCTTATGTTCCTCTTCATCTTATTAGTTTACTCTGCAACCTAAAGGATGCTGAACTAATGTTAAAACTGAGTCACGCTTGCATAAATTTTCCAAAAATTGCTTTTATTCATGTTGCAAGGGCAGTTTTGTGTGTGACAAGTATATTTGAAAACAATGCTGTGTTTTCAAATATTAAATTATGTGTCTCTCTTGTTTATTTCACCTTTAGGAATTAAATGGTTTTCATATCCTGACCTCTCTTTTAGAAGTGGAGTCAGTAATCTAAATGGATTATCTATAACTCCTCAGACTGATATGACACTTACTATGTTTGATCAAAATTGCAGCTGCTCTTACAGCTGTGACTCAAAAGCAAAGCAACTATCCTAGCTGTCTGAAGAATGGCATTACTCAAATATATACTTAATTAGCCTCTTGCTAAACAGGTCACAGATGAAAGGCTGTGGCTAAATTTTATGCGAGTGTGTAAATAGAAGAAACTCTGTTGAAGCCAAATGGAGCAGTGTTCATTTAAAGTAGCCAAAAATTGGCCCCTTGGTCCTGCGTTACCCTGGCCAAAGCCAAACAAAATGGAGGATCTAGGGCCCCTAGTGGTGGAAAGTCCACACTACAGGGAAGAGCAGTGCAATGTATTCACAACCTCTACTCTGCCAGGGGCCCGCAAGCTGTCAGTAAAGTCTCAGTAAAGGACCGTGTTGGGAAGAATTTGGCATGGCCCAGACAATCAGTGGATATAGTGAGTCAGGGCATCCCCTGGGTGGCCTCAACTGGCAGAGCACTTATGTGCAATTTAAAGGTGCCCTTTCCCATTGACGGCCATGGGAAAGATGCACACTAAAGCACGACTTGCCTTCTTTCAGGGGTGAACTTTCATTCCTAACCCCAGCCCTGAGTGCAGTGCTCTTCACTGGTGCATGGAGGTATAATTCCTACCTCCCAGGAGGCATAGCATTTTTTTAACTACTGATAAAGCTAAAATTGTGTGGCTTTAGCTTTCTTAAATTTTCTTCCAGAGAAGACACTTCTGTCTTTCAAACTGTACCTCTACCTCAGATCTGTTCCTTGCCGAATGACAAACCGGAGTAGCTGTTACTCAAAAGCAGCAGAGAGGGCAAGAAAGATGAGGATGGACTAAGAAGCCCTGAGATTTAGCCATCTGAGACCTTGATGAGAGCAGTTTCAATGGAGAAGAGAGGGCAGAACCCAGACTGAAGGCAAGGAACTTAAGGCAACTGTTGTAAATTACTCCTTTGAGCCCCGATCCAGCAAAGCGTTTAAGCATATGTGCGAAAAGAACAGGAGTACTCGTGGCACCTTAGAGACTAACAAATTTATCTGAGCATAAACTTTCATGGGCTACAGCCCACTTCATTGGATGCATAGATTGGAACATATAGTGAAGAGATATATATACATACAGAGAACATGAAAAGGTGGGAGTTGCCCAACCAACTCTAAGAGGTTAATTATTTAAGATGAACTGTTGTCAGCAGGAGAAAAAAAAAACTTTTGTAGTTATAATCAAGATAGCCCATTTCAGACAGTTGACAAGAAGCTGTGAGGATACCTAACATGGGGAAATAGATTTAATGTGTGTAATGGCTAAGCCATTCCCAGTCTCTATTTAAGCCTAAGTTGATTGTATCTAGTCTGCATATCTATTCAAGTTCAGCAGTTTCTCCTTGAAATCTGTTTTTGAAGCTTTTCTGTTGCAAAATTGCCACCTTTAAATCTGTTACTGAATGGCCAGAGAGGCTGAAGTGTTCTCCTACTGGTTTTTGAATATTATGATTCCCGATGTTGGATTTGTGTCCATTTATTCTTTTGCATAGAGACTGTCCGGTTTAGCAAATGTACATGGCAGAGAGGCATTGCTGGCACATGATGGCATATATCATGTTGGTAGATGTGCAGGTGAATGAGCCCCTGATGGTGTGGCTAAGTGAGTAGTCCTATGATGGTGTCCCTTGAATAGATATGTGGACAGAATTGGTATTGGCTTTGTTGCAAGGATAGGTTCCTGGATTAGTATTTTTGTTCTGTGGTGTGTGGTTGTGTGGTGAGTATTTGCTTCAGGCTGGGTGGCTGTCTGTAAGCGAGGACAGGTCTGTCTCCCAAGATCTGGAGAGTGAGGGATCATCTTTCAGAATAAGTTGTAGATCTTTGATGATGTACTGGAGAGGTTTTAGTTGGAGGCTGAAGGTAATGGCTAGTGGCGTTCTATATTGTCTTTGTTGGGCCTGTCTTGTAGTAGGTGACTTCTGGGTACTCTTCTGGCTCTGTCAATCTGTTTTTCACTTCAGCAGGTGGGTATTGTAGTTTTAAGAATGCTTGATAGAAATCTTGTAGGTTTTGTCTTTGTCTGAGGATTGGAGCAAATACGGTTGTATCTTAGAGTTTGGCTATAGACAATAGATCATATGGTGTGTCCTGCTGGAACTGGAGGCATGTAAGTAAGTATAGCGTGAAGTAGATTTCTGGGATAGGGGGTTTATGCGACCATCGCTTATTAACACAGTTGTTCAAGGAAAGGGACCGTTTGTGTGATTGGTCTAGGCTGAGGTGATGGTGGATGGAAATGTTGCAATCATGGTGGAATTCCTCAAGGGCTTCTTTTCATGAGTCCAGATGATGAAGATGTCATCAATGTAGCGGAAGTGGAATAAGGGCATTAGGGAGGAGAGCTAAGGAAGTGTGTTCTAAGTCAGCCATAAAATGTTGGCATACTGTGGGTCCATGCGGGTATCCATAGCAGGGCCACTGACTTGAAGGTATATATTGTCCCCAAATGTGAAATAGTTGTGGGTGAGGACAAAGTCGCAAAGTTCAGCCATCAGGTTTGCCATGACATTATCAGGGATACTGTTCCTGATGGCTTGTACTCCACCTTTGTGTGGAATGTTGGTGTAGAGAGCTTCTACATCCATAGGGCCAGCATGGTGTTTTCTGGAAGATCACTGATGGATTGTAGTTTCCTCAGGAAGTCAGTGGTGTCTCAAAGATAGCTGGGAGAGCTGGTAGCATAGGGTCTGAGGAGAGAGTCCACATAGCCAGACAGTCCTGCCATTAGGGTGCCAATGCCTGGGATGATGGGGCGTCCAGGATTTCCAGGTTTATGGATCTTGGGTAGCAAATAGAATACCCCTAGTCAGGGTTCTAGGTATGTGTCTGTACGGATCTGTTCCTGTGCTCTTTCAGGGAGTTTCTTGAGCAGATGGTGTAGTTTCTTTTGGTAATCGTCAGTGGGATAGGAGGATAATGGTCTGTAGAATGTCGTGGTAGAGAGCTGCCTAGCGACCTCTTGTTCATATTCCAACTTATTCATGAAGATGACAGCACCTCCTTGTCAGCTTTTTTTATTACGATGTCAAAAGTTGTTCCTGAGGCTGTTGATGGCATTGTGTTCAGCATGGCTGAGTTTATGGGGCAAGTGATGCTGCTTTTCCACAATTTCAGCCCATGCAGGTCGATGCAAGCAATCTATGTAGGAGTCCAATCTGTTGCTTCAACCTTCAGGAGGAGTCCACACAGAAACCTTCTTTTTGTAGTGCTGGTAGGGAGGACTCTGTGGGTTCATATGTTGTTCAGAGATGTGTTAGAAATATTCTTTGAGTCGGAAATGTCAAAAGTAGAATTCTAGGTCACCGTAGAACTGTATCATGTTTGTGGGGAGGGGGCAAAAGGAGAGGCCCCGGGGTAGGACAGACTCTTCTGCCAGGCTAAGAGTATAGCTGGAAAGATTATCAATATTGTTGGGTGGGTTAAGGGAACAACTGTTGTGGTTCCTTGTGGCATGTATCATATGTGGAATCCCATTGAATTACAATAAGAGAAAAAGAAGAAAGGAAATGGGAAATTAGTTAAAAAGGCACCCAGGGCTGAAGGATGGAGTTATTAATAATGGAGAAGTTTGGAGCATGCTTGTGTAATGCAGAGATGGAGCTGGAGTAGAATGAACATTTACAAAGAGAGAAGGAGTAAGACTGAGGACAAAAGAAGTCAAGAGGCGGGGGATAAGGTAAAGGTTGCAGAATGAGCACAGGTGGGAAGTCTTAGTGGTGGTGACAGAGGAGAGGTCATTAGGAGGAGGGGGAAAGATGGGAGGAGATCAATTAATACAGTCAGCTAATATTACAGGGATAAGAAAGAGTATGGATGTGAAGACAGGGTTGATGAGGGAGTCATAGGTTGCAGTAAGTCAAAGGAGTTGTGGGCATGGGGACACCAGTGAGGGAGGTGGGAAGTATTCTATTCAGGTTCTGATACCATATCCACCATCTGCGTATCTGAGTGTTTTCCAGTAAAGCATTGGCTCTTGTCATGTATGGTGTCATTTCTCCCTCTAGGAGGAAAATGATGTGTGGATATTAAATTTGTATTAATGTGTGCTGTGTTGTGTGCTTTTATTAGTGAAGGCATATTGAAGAAGCATACCTTGAATTTGGAATGGAAGCTGATGAGGCATGAACTAGTTCTACATGCCGCAGCTATTGGTTTCATAGTTTTGAACAGACTCCCAAAAAAATCTCTGTTTATTGTACCTGAGAAGCAGAGCTGTTGGCCATGGTTCACGTCACAGAGCTGTTGGTGGTCTTTTGGTATCCCAAACACAAATCATTAAGCACCTTAAATATCATGGTTGAAATCTTTTAGTGCTGAAGGACAAGGAAGGGGGCAGAGCTGAAAAAAGAGAACATACATGAAGTGGAGAAAGTCTATATGACAAAGGCACAGTCAGTGAACTCAGAAGTTGGGACAAGTATGGGTCCATAGTCGGTAGTGCCCTTTCTGTGGCTTTTCTTGTGGAATGGTATCATTGCTGTACTTGTACGGCTTTTTTTGTTTCTTTTTCTGTATAATCATCAGTAGCTTGGAATCACTCAAGCACCATGCTGTCCACTCTCCTTGAGAATACCAATTACAACTGCATTATCATTAGGTACATGGTCTTTCCATTCCCCAACAGCCCTTGCTACTTCATCTCCACTGGGACTAAGATTGCAATTTAATTCTTAAGCATTATGACACAGATTTTCTTCTCCCCTTCTCAGATCACCTCTGTTGGCAGTCCTAGTGTTCTCTTGTTTTGATTAGAATCTAACTGCACTTTTGCTTCGGAGGAGGCTAGTATTTACATGTTTATCATTTTCATTATCCTCTTGGCTTACCCACATGTTCTCTTATTTAGTTTTCTTTTGACCCCATCTGGATAATTTTATAGTTGAAGTTATTGATGTGGAAATAAAAGACTTCCACCCTTTCTGGCACCTATAACATGTATGTATGGAAGAAGTAATCTCTTGTCTTTTCTTCATCCAACAGAGTCCAGATCTTTAGAATGCTTTGCAAGACTTATATCTTCAAGGTTCATTTCAAAGGACAGTTTGAGGGGTACATACAGCAGGGAGGATTTATTGTTAATATATAGATTCTGTTGACAATATTTATATATAAATCATAGTTGATGGAGTAGATTAGTCCCTGGTGAAAGTCCATTCACTTCAGTGGATGGATTTTTCCTGTTCTATTGTACATATTCCTACAGGGCACAATTGGCACATTGCTATACATTAGAATAAAATAACCATAATTCCTTTCTTTTCACCCATTAGATTTTAAAAGGCTCGGCTAACTTGGATTTATTAGGACATGCTTTCATTTCCATCTAAAATGAAATGCCTTTTAAAATTCCATTCAAGCATCCAAGGAAGATCACAAGATTAAAAATTTAATGGCTGTTAATTAGAATGGGTTAATAGGAATATTACCATTTCTGATTCTCATTAGATTCCCTGTTATAATGAGGAGAAATTCATGATTGTGCCAAGTTCTGATTTCACCACAATGTTTGACAAAACAAAGAGGCATCAAAAGTAAATATATTATTAAAATAATAATAATAATAATAAATAATTAATATATATATATATAAAACAATAGATGTCTGCAAGGCCCTTTACAAAGATGCATAAATAAAACATTTCTGTATTACAGATGGGGAACTGAGACAGAACTGAGACACAGAAGTATCAGACACAGGGAGTCTAAATGCAAAGCCATCATAGTACTCAGGTCCCCTAATTCCCACCCCATTACCCTATTTAAGGTACTCAAATTCATGTACTATTGTTTTTCTCCCTCCACCTTCTGTACGATGTCCGGTTATCTGTGGGAAACTACCAGTGTAAGGAAATGTCTGTAACAAGAATTGGGAAGTGGATAGAGATTATAAATGTTCAAATGAAAACCTGAGATTTTCATGAGTATTCAAAAGCATTTGTTAATTTGTTTCTGGACAAAATTTTACAATTTATTCCATTGAAAAAGAGATGGTAAGACTTTGCTATGACAAATGTGAATTTTCCATGACTTAGTGATATCTAACCATTTCTATAGAGCAATGTTACTTCTCTTTCCCACTCCCCTCACCCAGGCACAACAATTTTTGTGATGTTAATTTGTTTTTTATCTGTTCATGATTTTCTACTTTTCATAGAAACCAGCAACCATCTGCGATGAACCTGCAAATTGTGAAAGTATGTTTTATGCAGTGTTTTGCTAGCAGTGAGCCTTTTTCTGCAGACTTACTGTGTACCAAATTCAAACATGATACATAGACTCTGTGCTTGGCTACACACAGAGCAACATCTTCAAGGACTCATCTTTCCTGAAGCATAACTTGAAGCTAAAATAAACTAAATATTGTAAGTATGTTAGATTCACACCAGAAACAGCATTGTAGTATCTTACTTACAAGCAAGATCAGGCTGAAGGTAAACCTTTTCTTAGGAAAGAAACAATGTACAGAAATAAGATAACAAAACTTCTCTAACTGCCGTCTGTGACTATGCCCCATCCTGTGCTCTTGTTTTGTTTCTATTACTCAGAATGCAGCACAAATGCCCGCATAAAAAGTGTACAGGAAACAGAAAGTGTGGCATCTGTACATTTACTGGAGGACTTACTTTACAGGACAGACATTATTACTACCTCTAGGTGGTCACTCAAATATATTTACCGTTTTCACTTAAATTAGAACAAGGGGTCATTCTTAGTTGTTCTAAATCTATTGACGTTAATGTAGCTCTGCTGATTTACATCAGCTGAGAATCTAGTTAAACTACAGCAATTAACTACCTCTTAAGCCCCTGTTCACATTGGGGAACACTGGAACTTAGAATGTGATATAACGTGCTTAGTTTGTTGTAGGGTGTTATTGTTTTTTTTCTGGGGGGCGGGGTGGAGGAATTGATTTATTTATTTAACGTTATATATCATGCAGTCTGTCACTACTGTTTCCACAAGCCATTGTGGGCTGCTTCATCTACTAACAGAAGATGAAACCCATATGGTATGTGACTGAGCAAAGTTAAAGGGCAAGATAGACAAACAACAGCATATGGTCCAGTGTCTCCTCTGATAAACGTGTTTTTTTAAAAAAATGATCATCCCACTGCTACTCGGCTTTAGCTATACTAAATTAATGGCTCTCCTACTTTCAGTGTAATTTTTAAAAAGTAATGCAACCATAACAAATGCCCACTCCAACTTCAGAGCAGCTGTTGCTCCATTTCCTCGGTGACAGTTGTTAATTGTTCTACAGGTGTGAAGTAATCAGACCAGAGAGACTTGGAAAACTCCTGATAGATTTGTGAGGAAAAGGTGACATACGAGGTGACCTTGCTGCAATTCATTCCATGATAAGGTTCTCCAAATCAAATCCCATCCATGCATCCCTCTACTCCTGCAAATGCTTACACCAGTCTTTCTAAACCATGCATGGAGTGACATGAAAAAGGCTGTGATTCCAAAGAGACTATTTTAGTTACTTTAAATCATCCCTTGCATGTCACGCAGGGGTGGCTCTAGGCATTTCGCTGCCCCAAGCACGGCAGGCAGGCTGCATTCATTGGCTTGCCTGCGGAGGATCCGCTGGTCTGCCGAAGCCGCGGGACCAGCAGATCTCCTGCAGGCATGCCGCCGAAGGCACCCTGCCTGCCGCCCCTGGCAGAGCGCCCCCAATGGCTTGCCGCCCCAAGCATGCGCTTGGCGTGCTGGGGCCTGGAGCTGCCCCTGATGTCAAGTGAAGTACAGGATGATTTGTAGCAGTTCTGTGCTACCTCCCAGTTTTCTCTGTCTCCCTAATAAACTGCATCTGAATCACAATCTCTAAACCATTTTCTCAGCTTAACTACAACACAGATGAGAGACATGGAGAAATTCCTAGTTTGAACTTATTTTCTCACCATTTTTGACAGAGTTGGCCTTCATGAAGTCTCAACACAGTATGTTTTCCCAGCTCTTCCTTACTTCCTAGGGCACCGATTCAACATGATGTCTTCTACTGCTGTTTGCTGCTCTAATGTGTATTTTGATATGTTTTTGAGCAATATTAAAATTCTCATTGAACTGTCTCTTGCTAATGCTTTATGGGGAAGATTCTGGCAAACCAGTGAAGTGCCTGAAACCACTATGGCTTATTGCTAAAAGCAGCCAAGTCAGCAGGCTTAGCTTAACCAAGGCAGGAGGGGAGGGGGGTTTGGGTGCCGCAGAAAGGGCAGCTTGACCCTGCATCCTTCCTAATAAGAATTGTTGAAGTGTTGAAGTTGCTGAAACATGAATTTTAGAAGAGCAGGAGGTACCCTGGGAATGTCTGTTAGGGCCTGAAGACTGCAAACTCTGAAAAAATCCACATCTGGTTAATCAATAATCAGAAGAAAACCTCTTGCTTGACTAATGTATAAAATAAGGGAGAAAAGTTTAGGTAGGGGGACTCCTCAGGACTGGTCTCTCCTTCTGGATGCATCTTGTGTTCCCCACTGCCAGATGGGCTGCTGCTGTGCCACTCAAGAGCCACACTCAGCTTCGGTAATTATTGAGGGTTGGGGGTGTTTTACTAACCTGTTGCAGAGGTGTGTAAGTGCTTGAGACTAAGTAAAGTTTAGCTTTAAGTGGAAGCACTCTTGTCTTGTCCTGTTTGTGCCAGACATCTATCGGTCGGATGGCCGTATCTCTCCTGATTTATTTCCTGACACCATCTCACACAGAGTAAAAGTTACCAAGAGCTTTGGGGTGAAGGAACCCCAGGTGGCAATGCAGCCTGAACAAGTGATGTATTCTGACTTATTAGGTTTTGTTGTAAGTAAAGCAAGCCACAGTTAATAAGAACTGTATGTACCATTTTCATATCAATAAGTATGGAACAACCTCAATTATCTAGATATTGCAGGAGACAGCTAATTCAGATAACCAACTTTTCAGATAATTGCCTGCAACCTTTACACTGTTGGAAAATCTGGAACTGGCCAAAGGCAACTCGAAAAGGATTGAGACTGGCCTGAGAAGTGATGGGGCCAGGCAGACAGAACCCCAGATGGAGCTCAAAACTGCTCTCATCTGATGGAAGCCATAGAGAATAATTGAAATGGTTCCAGTGGCGACTCTCAGTAGGCCAACGGTTCATCTGATCCAGTTACCACTGAAAGTGCAAGACTGTGTGACTAATTGTCTGTATCATGGTGCTTTGTACTGTGTACATTCCTTCCCACTCTCCACCTTTACCTGCCTCTCCCTAAAACCTTCATTAGCAGTCAGGCTAGGTTGCATTAGTGGAAAATCCGCCAACACAAACCCATCAAAGCAGGAAAAGGACCAGAGAAGAAGATCTTCATTCACATACCTTGACATCCTCACATCATGCTAGCCACTCACTGACACTTTTCTACATGGAGCTTGCCTACAGATCAGACAAACACACACCCAGTTCAACTCCAAACCTTAACTCCAAATTCAGTAACAGCAAACATATGTTGCATTCAAGCATGTGCACCAAATATGTGTAATATCTTACAAACTTATGTCACACACTTGGCCAGTACAAGTCTGTGAACAATAAGTACATATTAGTAGGCAAATGTTCACGAAGTAAGCGTGCTGTGTTACTGGGAAAGATATAGGTGCTTTCTTTGTACTCTCTTAGTGAAGGTCTGATTTGGCATAGTGTTTTTGCACTGCCTGCAAGATGCAAAGGCCTAGATTTTTAAAGGTACTTAGATGCTGGTGCACTCAGCATAGCAAAACCTACGTTTCATTTTCACAACTGATTTAGGCACTCAGGAGCCTAAATCCCAGTGACTGTCAATGGGATTTAGCCTTCCTGAGTGACTAAATCAGTTGTGAAAATGAGACAGGCTTTGAAACACTGAGTACTGCAATACCTAAATACATTTAAAATCTGGACCCTGGGTGAAAATCCCACTAAGCACCTATCTATTTCTTTGGCACTGAAATACCTTTAAAAATCTGGCCCTTAGTAACTCATAGGACACACTCAGTACCATTAAGGATCTGACCCATAGTGTCTGTAAACTGCTTTGAAAATGCAAAGCACTATATGAGTGCTGTCATTCTGTATTAGTACCATTCTATTATTAATAATGCCAACTCCTAATGAGATTGAAGATGCCTATCTGTATTTCTAAGCTCTTGCCCTAAACTGTGCTTACATCATCTTATCAGGATCTTAAAAAGTTCAGGGAGATGTGTTCACCCTTGCTCATTAACATACATACTCCATCCTAGCTGCCCTTTTACTGTCCTTGCAACAGCTCTTTTATCCTCTTCATTCAAACAAAATATGACCTTTAAAACTAGCAGCTGGTGTCGGCTTCTCTTTTAATGAAGGATGCTGAGACCACCGTGTTTTTAACATAAAAGATAAATAATTTTTGCTTCAACTCCCTTGCAATTTCACACAGACATTAGCTTATCACACAGAGTTCTGATTTAAAAGCTCTTATGGAAATGTCTTATAGAAATAAATAGGGATGAAACCAATTGGTTTCTTTGGAAATTTGACAGGAAAAGTTATTCTAAAACCCTATAGAATTTAATAGATAACAACATCCCTGTGTAGAGAAATTTTCAGATGGCAAAGGACTGCTATAATAGTTCCTATGCCCATCTCCCTCCCAGTTTCCAGTGTAGGGGGTGTTTCTAGGAGAAAGGGGGCATGGCCAGGATAAATTACACCCAACTAATTACTGGCTGCTGACACAGCTCCTTAGGGCTGTGGGCAGCTGGACATAAATTAGAGCAACTTCATGGTTATTCCAATTAATCCTGGACGGCCCCAGGATTGGGGGTGAGGTGGACTGGAGTTTAAAATGGCTTAAAGTCCTCTTCCAGTCATGCACTGAGCACAATTTAGCCCAACTGGAAGATCTAGCCCTTAATTTTGTATGCAAGTTACGGTAAACAAAAAATGCATGCAGATGTAATTTGATTGGACAGCCAAAGGAAGTCAGGTCATTTGAAAATTTGGTCCATAATATCCTAGCATTGACATACACAAAATTATGTTGACAAAAGTTATGCAGATACCCTGAGCTGCCTTTAAACCAAAAATAAATCACATCCAGATCCATTCTCAAGTGTCACCATTTTAAATTTCCCAGAGTTAACGTAGTCTTGGGTTTCATCAAAAATACTTACATTTTCACCTCCTTTCAATAACAAGATTAATTTATTTTAAAATCTACTCTTTAGAGAATGGAGAATTGCATGTATTTAAAAAGCACAATTATTATTGTCACTAATGCAGTTCAGGAGTGGTATGTACTTACGTGGGGAAGCTGAGTATGATCATATTAAATCAATATATTTTTCACTTGATTATTCTTTTGTGTTTGTCATATAAATTGGAAGGAGGGAAATAATTTTCTCTGCTGGAGCATAAAACAAATTAGACATAATGGCACATAAAAAGCAAACCATAATCACCCTCTTGAAAAACTAATGCATTTTATGGGATATGTAGCCATTAAGGCAGTCACAACATTTTAAACCTACTCCACTTCAACACTCCCTCAATGTAATCCCTTTCTGATGGCAACATTCTGTGAAGCTGGCACTGATAATTAAATAAATAGTATGGTGGAAATCCTAAACTTGTCTTCCATGGCAATATGCCAGACTTTTTTTCCTTCTTTTGTCTAGCAAATTAAAGTATCATTGTGTTTTTCCACTTGCTGCTGGGAAATGTATTTCACTAACTATTTTTATTCATTTCAGAGCCTTTTGGATAGGCTTTTATACGCAGCAGGTCTGTTCTCCTTTTATATTGCATACATGGATGTGTATAAGCAGACACAGAATGGTGGTTTGGTGTTGTATATAGGATCTATTGACTTGTGTTTGTGATGACCTCAAGAACAAAGTAGTGAAGCCAAATAATGCCTTATGCAAGTCATCTCACAAAAACACCAAGAAAACCTTTGCATCATACCTCCCATCACATTTCCAGGTGTGCCAATGCTTCACTGAACAAATATTTCACATTGTTTCTGTACTATTTTTTGTGTCCTTTCACCTGTACAATTAAGCCATCTACTGCCCCAGGGTGGTTCTTCCATCCCCCTATCCCCACCACAGTAACAAGGATATTGCTCCTCTAGACATATGGGCTAGAACCTAATATCGCTATTGTCTTCAATGGAGCTCTCTCATCTACACAACACAGATTCCCATGTCAGTTAATGAGATGCTGTGAATAACACACCTCCCTCATGGCTCGTTTGGCAAGATCAGAAATAAGGCCCTCACTGTGCAAAATGCATGCTTAACTTTATGAACATTAGTAGTCATGTTGATTTCCATTTCTTATGCATATACACAAAGATCTGCAGGACTGGGCCTTGCTTGCCTGGATTCCAAGGGTGAAATCCTGGCTCCATTGAAGTCGATGGGAATTTTGCTATTTTATTTCAGTGGGGTCAGGATTCCATCCCAACTGAACACACCTCTGGAAAAAAACCAGTCTATTCTAACTAGCACATTTTGGAAACATCTACAAAGTGATCTAAAATAGTGATTTTATCCATAAAATGATGATGATGATGTTAACAACAACAACATTACTTTAGGACCTGCTTCAAAGCCTACTTAAGCCAATTGGAGACTTTCCGTTGAGTTCAGTGGGATTTGGATCAGACCCTTAGGCCCTATCTACACAACAAAGTGGCCCCCCTTTAATTATAGGGACACAGTTAAAGCAGTACAGCATCCGTAGTGTTGGACACAGTTCTATTAGTATGGCCTTTTCCCATATGGGAAGGGGAATGAACTATACCAGCACAACTGCCTCCACACTAGAGGTTGTACGGAAATAATTACATCAACAAAAAAGAAAAAAAAATATCACCTCTGTAACCAACAGAGTTATACCAGTGTATAGACAATCTGTGTCTAGAGTAGGCCTTAGAAAAACAAAATGTAAAATCAAGAAAAATGAAGTAATTTCAGAATAATAGGGATGAGATACCAACAGAGAAAGAACCATCATATTCTTCTGGTTTGGTGGTTATTGTATTTGTTAAGCTTCTTAGTTTAAATGTGGAAGACGATCACCTGTATAGAATAGTGTGACAGAATCCCATCTCCCAGTATAGATGGATCAGGATTTTGTTAATCTCTTTATCTGATATGAGATAAGGGGGGAAATTTTCAGGGTGCAAAGGAATTTGGGAATTTGAAGGTAAAAAGATTCATATCTTTCCTAACCTGAGTCCTATCGCTCAAAATGGAGGGAGAGACTTTACTCAGATAAAACAAGGTTTTACAGAGGGAAGATCTAGAGCTGCCTTTTTTATTCCCTGCTAAATTTAGACTGAAATATCAAGATGAAACCTACCTTTGCTGGCATGTAACGTCTGCAACTCGATTTCTGAAAGAAGATTAAAGAGGACAAGGTAAGACTCGCTGAGAACTTTGACATAGGCTTTGATAATGATTGACTGAAATTTTGCCTTCTCTGATGCTATTGAGTTACCCAGGTGTTAGTTGAATTTTTCCAGTGTACAGCCTTTACCTTAAATAAAAGGTTCCGCTTTTTGTATTATTAAATGTTTAAAAGCACTCAGAAGAGAAGTAAGTTAGAATGCCATTTAAGACAAATAACCTGCAGGCTACAGTTTTACAAAGAATTTTTAAATTCTTTCAATCTGCTATTCTTTTTGAATAAGCTACTGTAAGTACCTTCTTCCTTACCCATCTCCCACCATGGTAACAGAGGACACATTTTCACATCACTGCTATAATTACTGGGCTAGAACCTCAGCTGGGGTAAGTTGGTGGAGCTCTATTTAGTCTAAAAGGTGAAAGACTTGTGGCTGAAGGGAATATGGGGCCAAGGTAGTTTTAAGATCATATGTGTGCCCAATCCTGGGCTGCTCTGAGGACTGGCATGACCCTCGGCATAATTTAGAGAGCACTGGAAGCCTAACTGAGTTATGGCAGCCTCTCATGGCTGCCCTATGGGTTGCCGTGGGAATCTCTGCAGATGACGTGCTAGGACCCTGCCCCTGACGCATACCCTCCTATCATAAACATACAGCTAAGGGTAGCATAAAGTCCCTCTTTACCCTGTAAAGGGTTAAGAAGCTGAAGTACTTAGCTGGCACCTGACCCAAAAGACCAATAAAGGGCCAAGATACTTTCAAATTTGGGGGGCAGAGTTTTGTTCTTTGGCCGGAGCAAGATCAAAGAAGCCAGCAATCCAACTCCTATAGAGTTAGTAAGTATTTAGCAAGGAAATGCGTTAGATTTACTTTTATTTTGGCTTGTGAATTTTCTCTGTGCTGAGAGGGAGGGTATTCTTGATTTTCTTTTTGTAACTTTAAAGTTTTGCCCAGAGGGAAACCCTATGTGTTTTGAATCTGATTGCCTGTGAGATTATCTTCCATTCTAATCTCACAGAGGTACTCCTTTCACCTTTTTTCTTTAATTAAAATTCTTTTTTTAAGAACCTGATTGATTTTTCATTGTTTTAAGATCAAGGGTTTGAGGCTGTGTTCACCTGTATCAATTGGTGAGGACATATTCTCAAGCCTCCCCAGGAAAGGGGGTGTAGGGGTTTGGGGGATTATTCTCAAACTTGCTCAGGAAAAGGGGTGTAGAGGTTTGGGGGAATATTTGGGGAAGGTAGGGCTCCAAGTGGCCCTTCCTAAATGTTTGTTTAAATCACTTGGTGGTGGCAGCGTTACCTAATCCAAGGTACAAGGAAGGATTTGTGCCTTGGGGAGTTTTTAAGCTAAGCTGGTAGAAATAAGCTTAGAGGGTCTTTCATGTGGGTCCCCACATCTGTACCCTAAAGTTCAGAGTGGGGAGTGAACCCTGACACCTCCTGCCCCCATCCCAGGCATATTCCCTACTCCAACGGCTTGTGAGAGGAGCCCTCAGAAGGCAGGCTTAAGGCACTCTTCTGAATTGCCTACATCAGGGAAGTCCCCTCCCTAGCAGATACTGGGTTTTTAGAACCCTTTACAATGTTCTGGTTTTTTTCCCTGGCATACAAGAGCCAGAGAAAGGGTAAGGATCTCACCCTGATTAAGCAGAATACAGGAGAGGTGGTGAAAAGTACATGAGAAAAAGTTTATTGCATCGATCTGTGCCACATCTGTGCATATATAGTAGGTGTGTTAAATGTGAGAGAGCAGGTGGTTGAATTTTGCAGATTAACTCTGAAAATGCTCATTTGAATATTAAAGCAATCACCCTTCAGCCGTGTGTGCACCTTCATTTCTGTTTGGTTGTTTTTGATGCTTTCCACATAGACTATAGTGAATACATTTAGTGGCAGGCTGAAATTTCATATTGTGAAAGAATGTTATTAAATATTCAAGGAATCAAATTTTGGATGTATGGTTATGACTAGAGTGGGGCAAAACTTTTCAAAGTTTAGTGATAACATTTTGTTGTACAAAATGAAATATTTTAGTGAAGTCTGTGCAGACATTTCACTTAGTTTTTTGACCTGCTGTTGAGTTTATTTGTTTTAATGAAAGGTTGTTCAAACCTCTTGTTGAAATTTCAAATATTGAACAATATGCCCAAAACTTGTGTTTTCAGGACCACCTCTATTCACAGGGATTCACACTGGGAATCTAATTCTAAAAAGCACAGGTGAGATTTTCAAAAATGCCTAAGCGACTTAGCAGCACGAGTTCTGACTTTCAAAGTGTCCGTGGCACCATATAGACTAACAGAAGTATTGAAGCATAAGCTTTTGTGGGTGAATATGCTTATGCTTCAATATTTCTGTTAGTCTATATGGTGCCACAGGAATATTTGTCACTTTTTACAGATCAAGACTAACACGGCTACCCCTCTGGTACTTGACTTTTAAAGCAACATTTGATCCTACATCATATTTTGAAAATCTCACCTTCTATTAATTTAACCAGAGAAAAGTACATGTATCATATCAGTAGGGCACTTTGTGGGCACAGGGATCTAAAGTATTTACATGGAGCTCCTTGATGGGTGGGAGGTTAAAAGGAGGTAGGTGGTCAAATCCTGGCCCCACTGAACTCAATGGGAGTTTGCCACTGATTTTAGTGGGGCTGGAATGTCACCCCTCAAGGTCTGAATATTAAATAGTTGTAAAGAATGGTTTAAAGATCAAATGGTACTCTTGGAAGCTATTCTGTGAATAATTTTGAATCGCAAATAAAACTCAGAAAAGCCATAATTACCTGGCAGAGAATTTACTAAAAAAAGCACAACATTCTCAGATACACTTTTCATAATGAATTATTTGTGCCGCTTAGACAGATGCATATAATTTTCTAGAATCGTGTGTGTGTTAGTTTAATTTTACTTCATTTATTTTATTTGATTTTGTGTTTTGGTTGGCCTTAACTATATATTTCAACAGTTGCCTTTGTATAAATGTTTTATACCAGTCTCATGCAGGCAATTTTACAATCACTCCATTGGACAATTATATCCTTCTACAATGCTGGATTGAGCAAATCTTAGGTACCGTATTGTACTTTCATTGTAATGGGAGAACAAGGCAGATTTATCTCCACACTTCCTTCTTATTCATTACTGTCTTGTATTCTGTCTCCCACTGGTGTTTTTTTAATGCATGGTCCAGCCATAGGAGTGATGCATTTGACTGTTTCATAACCCCTTCTCCCAGAGATTTCACTGGTCCTGAGCCTGAAATCCTACACACCAGCCTTGAACTTATGCCTGTGAGTTCATGACACAGCAGCGGGAAAATGTGAGACTGGGGTTGCTTTCAGAAATGGTACTTTTCAAGGGGTGATTCAGTTAGAGGTATATTAGCTTTTAGACAGATTAGTTTTCTTTATTATGACGCAGGTCGTCTTTGTTCACAACTCAGCTGCCCCACATCATTAAAGCAATATAGTATCTTGATTAATTTGCCTTTTTTTTTTTTTTTTTTTTTTACAAATATACCATAAAATATCATCCAGTAACAAAAAGAAAAAGCATAGTGGGAGTATGGTCAGTACCCTGGGTTTATGCACTAGTCTTTCATCACTGGAGAATTGGTTATAAGTGTATCTGAGCCGTTGACTTCAGTGAGCCTAGACAAAAAGTAAGGTAATCAAGATTTGACCCACATTTTAGCATCAGAAGATGTTTGTGTAACCCTTCTGCCAGTCAGAGTTGGCAGCAACAAAGGCCGAGTTCAGTACCTCGGGGTTCCTTTTCAACAATACAACACAAAGCCCGCTTAAGCCCCCACCCAGTGACATGGGATAATTACACACCACCCCCTGGGTGCCTCTGAGAGGCAATACTTCCCCTCTCACAAGCACAGAGTCTGAGTGTAGCAAAAACTTTTATTAAAAGGAAGGAGGTGACTCGGTATTAATTTGGGGAAACACTGGAAACAAGGCTCATAAACATAAACCATGAGCGAAAACCCCAATTAAGTTGGGCAGTGTCCTTTTCCCCTCAGATTCTTAAGTCCAGCAACCCAAAAATCCCTTTAATGTGCCTGTCGCTTCTCTGCACCCCACTCAAGGTTGCTGTCCTTGGACAGTGCAGACACAGAGTTCAAATGTGTATCTGCAGCGTTCACTTCCCATCCTGGGTGGAGGTGGGGATCAAAAGGCACCTTACTCGCTCCGCTTCCCCAGCACTCATTCGCCTGCCCTCTCTGCAGGGCTCTGCTCTGGCCCTCTCTGCCAGCTGCCCTGCTGGCCACTCGCCGCGCCTCTCTGCCAGCCACCCTGCTGGCCACTCGCCGTGCCTCTCTGCCAGCCGTCCTGCTGGTCACTCACCAAGATGTCATTAAGGCCTACTACTTAACAGAGCTCTCAGTGATTTTAGCTCTCAGGGATTTCAGCTGTTAGTGAGGGACCCTCACTGTTGGTGCACACTGGGCAGTTTCTTGCATCAGAGACACTGTCCCAAAGCAGCTCTAATACTTAGATCTATGTATCAGTGATTTAAGCTGTGCAGCATGTAACAAGACTCTCAGTTGAGCTAAATGAGCTCTGTTATTACACAGTGGAGAAAGGAAGGTTCAGATGGTGTCTGGGGCAGTCGCCAGTGCCCACACCACCAGGTATCTGTCCCCACCCTCTCTCAACTCACAGGAACCCATGTCCCCTGCCTAGCAAGTGCCATTTAGTTGAGGGTGAGTCCCTCAATTGGGATATGCCAAGTACAGTTCTGCTGCCCTGGATTCACACAACAAGGGTAAGAACCCTTTATTACTCCTGCCCCAATAACAAGGAGACTAAAAATCCCACATCAGCCACAACTGACCACTTGGGTAAGCAATCCCATCATGCTGAGCACCTAGGCAGGGTGGATGTGCCCATGCAAAAGAGATCAGCTCCTGAAGTCCTTTTCCACAGGTGTTTTTTTGTGGAGGAGGGGGAGTGGGAATTAAATCACTCCTAGACTAATCTGATAAAGCAAGTTTTTCAACAAATTTATTTGCCAAGACACAACCCCCTGGAAATCGGCTTATAAGGAAATAGCATCAATACCCTTAACCTTAGCAGCAATATAAGAGGATAAAACTTGGGCTTCAAAAAGATTTACAGTTTTCTTTATACAAACTTCCTAATCCATGTTCCCAATAAATAACTTTGGGCTAAATTCAGTTATTTAAATATAATATAAATCCAGCGACATTAGGGACCTGAAATTAGACTTTTCTGGCTTCCCCACTCTTGCACTGGCTCCGGTGGAATGGAAGTCAGGCATATTTTGGTGGGTTTTCCAATATTAGTCTGTCATAACGGTCTAGAAGTCTCTGCACAGGAGTCAGATCACTGTGCTTTTCATTTTGTTTTTATTTATGTTGTTTGCAGGAGGATGGGGCAAACAGAATGAAGAAACAAAATTGTAAATAACACTTAAGGAATACCCCAAAGTGAATTTCTTAGAGATGGACCAGAACCAAATACACAGATGCAAATATCTCCATACTCTGGTGAGTTTCAGAATTGAGTCTGGTTCTGAATCCCATCTTCACTCTTAACCCCTGTGGACCAATTCAAAACCTTGGATCCAAACATCTCCTAATTTGGGGACGTTTGGGTCTTAATTTGAATCCAAATTTTGTGGTTCAGACCTATCTCTGGCATTATTACACTGCTTCTGCAAATCTTCCTCACAAAAGTAGTCCCACAGCTTCTTATTGACTCCTAAGGGACACACAAGAATGGCTATACTGGGTCAGACCAAAGGTCCATCTAGCACAGTATCCTATCTTCCAACAGTGGCCAATGCCAGGTGCCACAGAGGGAATGAACGGAACAGGTAATCATCAAGTCATCCATCCTGTTGCACATTCCCAGCTTCTGGCAAACACAAGAAAGAGTTACAGGATTGGATCCTGAGGTTGCATTCCAAAATTAGTAGGTCAGACTATCATCAGACAAAGGGAATTTAGGAACTCTGAGTTCCTGTCCAGGAGTCCTTGCATTCACTATTTCCTGTAAAAGAAGGAAGTGTGTAATTGCTTTTCCGTTGTAATGTTCCGGTTAATAGTTAGATATTTACTTTTTGGCTGCTGTGCTGTCACTTTAATTCCTGTTTCATTTCTACTCCCCTCCACACACATTTAAATCTGAGGATTTTTTTTAAGATGCTGCTGCAAATTATACTGAACAAAGATTAAAAAAAATCTAGCACTCCTCCACTGAGGCCTAATTAATTTCCACTTAAAAATCTACATAATACATATCCAGTGCTCCCATATGAGAAATGATATTCACCACTTGTGTCATCTTATTATACTTGCTGTATAATAATAGCCTCCTTACGGACAGAGTATTTTGTATTTACGGTGTATCAGCTAAATCTTTTTATGTCATTGACAGAATGTGGGCAGAGTGTTGTTCCCTCTGTTCAAGGCAAAAATATACATGTACTGAGCTTATTCATACTTACTTGTGTTTGTGTTATAATAACCTTACATTAAGTGTAATGCCCAAAAGAACAGCTCTTGGGATGTACAGGTAGTATGTGTCATAGCTGAGCAGTCTATCCTGGATTCAGTAAGAAATCCAAAGGCTTGATCCTTCTCCTTAACGTGTGAGTAATTCCAATTCAGGTTATATTTGGGATTGAATTGAACTGTAACCTAGCTGCTGAGGAGAGGAAAGTAATGGCAGTAGAAATATTTGTATACCAGGAATGAAGACTTCAGGGAAATGCCTTCCCTGCTTGTGGTGGGGGCACCTAGATATGGATGCGATCTTGTGGGTGATAAAATGGGTTGTAAAAGGAAGTGAAGAGCTTGTACATTTTAGCAATTGTAGGCTTGGCAGAGTAAAGCTGTCTGTGTTAATGGGGCGTATTGAGGCATTGCTGAAAGAGGGCAGAGTTAAGGTTGCATGGGCAACCTTAACTATGCATTTTCTGGTTTTCAGACTTTTGTGTTTTGCTCAACTTAATGTTCTCCAAGGGGATCTACAGACTGCCAAGAAATGTTAATTCTGTGTTAACACAGTTTTTGCCATTAAATTATTATAATCCCTGCTGTCAGCTACAGCCCACATGAGACCAGGAGAGGATGGGGAAGGCCAGTCTCTCCCATTGAACACCAAGTGGCAGAGTCACTCAGTTGTGTAGCAGGAAGGACACTATATACCCTCAAAAAGTGTCAGAGTACCAGCTGCAGCGTTGTCTAGCGGGGGGGCCCTCAGGAGAAATTAGCCAGAATACTTGATGAAGGAGGGTACACTCACGATGTTGCCCCTAAGCATCGCATACTTCAAGTCACTCAGGTTAGAATCTTGCCCTTAGTGTTCTGTCTTTGGGCCCGATTCTGTCCCGCACCCAACACAAATTTATATGCAGTGCTTGGAGCAAATGACAACTATATTACAATGGAATGGTTTTCCTGGTCATGTTTCAAAATGGTTGTAGGGTCAAGTTAGTGGAAAGGCTTGCAAGAATAATCACAGACTCGGTGTCTTAGCATAATGTGAACTGTTTTATGTTTGAGAGAAAGATCCTCTGACCCCTCACCAATAGATATCCCTCCTCTCTGAGAAACAGTGAGGTGTCAGAGCTCGTAGCGTTTCTATGCCATGCAGTACACATTTTCTGCTCACCAGGACAATGACATTGGCACATTCCTTTGAACCACCCAGGCAAGCATGAAATGGCAGTACAGAAACCATTTCATGTTTTATTTTCTTCATTGGCGCATGCACACTGTAATAGTTTCAGCCTGCACATGTATACAAACAAAGAAGTGAACACATTCTTGAATATTGTTCTCTATATGGGTTGTCCAAAGATTTAGTGGATGCTATGTAATAGCTTGGGTAAAACTTGACTCGTTGCAGCCCCAAATCCCTCAACCTTTATTCCTTCTCCATCCCCCCTTAACACTCTTCCCCTCCAGGGAGTATTCACATGCTTAACTTTATCCCCAAATACTTTGATTACTTTCCCTCAAAATATAAAATTCCCACCCAAGAATCACAAATGGCAGCAACCTCCAGCCTTTTTGTCCAAATCTCCTTTTTTCTTAAATGAGGACTTCTGATTAATTTATCCTTAGTTACATTAGTTAAAGGGTGAATTCACAACCATCATTCTCAATGAGGTGTGTGATTCATCTGGTCATTAGTTCCCCTTATTTTAACAGTACAAGGCAGCAGAAGGAAACCATGTTGTGGGGAGGGATTATAACTTCGGGAACTCTCATTTTTCAATTCAAAAATGACTTTTTATTTTGATATTTACTTTACACACACACACACACACACACACACACACACACACACACACACACACACACAGATTATAGATAAGATATAGCTATATATTAAATGATTAAATCCACCTGAAAAACTAAAAGAAACATTTCATTCAACCCAATTTTATTATTTTATTTTTCATTTTGCAGAAAATGTTTAGATTTTTTTTCATTTTGAGGCCACTCAAAACTCCTTCTCCCCTGCCCCCCATAACATTTTTCGGTCAAACCAGCTAACTGAAAAAATAGCTATTTGATAGTTCTAGCAAGACTAGAACCTATTGTGTAGTAAATGTTTCTAAACTGAGTAGGTATTTTTAAAGATATGTAAGTGAGGCTGGTCATTACTGTCAAGTCAATGGGCGTGGATGGCACTCAGCACCGAGAAGGAAGTGCTCAGTTTCTTGCAGGACTGGGCCAATTAACAACAGTGTAGTGTATCTACACTATGTGTTTTCACTGGTGCAGCTACATCAGAGTAAGTACAGTGATGGTAAAAACTTCGGGTGTAATTCTAGCCATGTTGAAGTCAATGGGAGTTTTGCAATAACTTCAATGTGACTAGGATTTCATCGCTAGCGTAGGCAAGGCCCTATTTTTTTTTATTTTGTAAGGGAGATTGAAAACATGAGGATCTCATTTTTAAGCAGTTCAGTTTAGATCAATTGCCACCATTACAACAGTTAGAGGGACAAAGACAGTAAGGACCAGATTTATATAAGCCCTGCATTTTAAGTGCTGAGGATTTTTGAAATCCTCATGAGTTAAGTGCCTTGTGAAATTCATGAGTGCCACAATGGGAGCTGCTGGGCACCAAGAACATTTGAAAATCTCACTCCATTTGTGAGTGCTGAACAGCTGAAAATCTAGCCTAGAACTCTTTTTGAAAATCTGTCTCAAATCTCTTTAAGGTCATAGATTCCAAGGCCAAAAGGGACCATTGTGATCATCTAGTCTGACCTCCTAAATAATAGGCCACAGAATTTCCCCCAAAACATCCAGCCTTGGTCTGGAGAGCCCTCATGGTTTCCAGATCTTAGAATGATTGTCTGGAATACGATTCTTGGAGATATGCCTATGTAACAGCTGCTACACTGATATTTAAACAAACAAAGAGTTAGCCACATGTAATTTATTGGCCAACAATAAGGGCTGGGTTCAATATATCTAGGGTCCCTCTTGACAATGGAACTAGCTCAACCTTTACCCAAAACCCAGGGAAAACTAAATACACCCTTACTGGGTGCCCTTGACAGTTAGAACTTCCCCCTTGCAAGTACTCCAAGACCACGTACAACCAAGGAAATCTTTCTTAGGGGAAAGGGAACGCAGCTATAAAGAAAAACCCAGCAACTGAATATATATGCATATAGAGTAAAATATTCCCCTCACCTCCAGTAACTGGCAGCAGTCCATCTAACTCTCTTCCAACCCACCAGTGAGAATGTCCACAGATAATAGTGCCATGGCTTCACTACCACACTCATCCCCCAAACCCTGCTTGTTATTTGGATCAGCAGGTAGTAGCAGTCCAGGTGTCTCTTTGTGGGTCTGTCTGCAGGCTTGACTGGTCCTACCTGGAGGCACCATCACCAAATCCAGCCTAGTAATTCAGGTTCATTAAGGTGCTGGTTATGCGGGGGCTCATCAAACCCCACTCAACTCTGCTACTCTCCTCTCAGTCATATGTCACTGCGACGTCTTCAGCCTGTGTTGTCTCTTGCAACCACGTCCCCATGGGAAAAGAGCCAAGAGCACTTAGGACTCTAGCAGAGTCTTAGCTTCTTGGAAACAAAGTCTTTGCCACAAAATAAAAACTCATTCCCAATCCACCCTAGAAAACTTCTCTGGGAGCCCAGTGCTCTCCCAAATCCTAGTTCATATGCACCCCAAGTACCTCTGAAGGAACTGTAGCTAGGTAACCTATGCAAATAAAGCTGTCCATTGCTCCAACAGAGGGGAGCAGAGAGCTCTTTTCCCTTAGCCGTTTCTGACCATAAGGCTTAGACAAAAACCTATTAGCCTATCCTTACTGTCCACCTTTTATCAATGTTGTCAAATACATAGCACCAACGGGACAGAAACAGAGTTGCTAGGGTCTACTATGTCTTAATTTTTACTCTCCTAATATCACATGTGCCAGTATTACTCCAAGCATATTGCAGCTCTAGCTCAATTTAATGCTATTGACACTGGTTTGTATACACTAGCAGCACTCACCCAAATTAATCAGAAGGGAGTGTAAAAATAGAGGATATTGGTTCTGTATTGGTCCATTACTATCAAAACACAAAATAGTTATGTCAGGTGCCACCAGGTGGCAATGTAATATTTAGTCAGAGTTCCTTAGTGTGTGAGTGAGTTTTGACTCTTGGGAAGACATTAGCTGTATGCTTGTTAGTTCTGGGTTATGCAATGATTTTTGTATGGCAGAGAGGGAGGTGTACAAACAGCAGGGGAGTTTGCGCTCTGGCTTTGGCTCTGTTTAGAGTCAATTCTTGAAGCAGAGGGGCAACCAGGAATTGGTACTGGGCTGAGACTCCTGGAAGAAGGGATTGCTCTGCATGTTCTTTGGCCATCTCATTTCAGAACTGATGTATATGTACACGCAAAGGTAGTTACACTCAAAGTGTTCCCAGACTCTGAGTCACTGATTTCTTGCTCAATTGGTGGTAAGTCAACCTACAAGGCTAGGACATGTGCTACCATTTGGCAGAGGGACAAAATAATGGATGTCAGAATGGTACATTGGTGTCAGAAGGATGGGGAACAATGTACGTAACATTTTTCCTTTGTGCCACTCCTACCACTAGTGTATTGCCTGCCTTACGAGAAATGCAATCCTATGTGGCTCTTAAACAGGAGTAATCCAAAATACAGATAAATGTGAAAAATGCATAATTGTTTCCTGAAGTGGGGTTAGGATCCTTCTAAACAGTCTCTCAGTCCATTCAGCTGTATCTAGGATCCTTTAGACAGAAAGGCCAGATGAACATAACCTACCATTATCAAATGCTCTTCTGTCTGCTGCCTCCGTTTATACACCATCTGTTTGTTTTACCTGTGGTTATAATGAAGACATCACCTTTTACTTGTTTTCATTGTCCTGCTGAGGTTGCTTTAGCGGCTGTTTAATGTCAGGGAGGCTGATGTGCTCTGATGTATATATCAAAGATGAGACAGTGCTTAAACAGTTACCTGTCTTTTATTTCTATTCTATATCAGTTTTTATACCACCCACATCACCGTAATATCTGAGCACTTTCCTTTTGTGCATTTAGCGACATGACTAACACCTGTTACGTGTGGGTCATTCTCATTCATACTCTCCCAGGGAGAAAACTGTATGTGCAGTGTAGTTGTTTATTTTGGTAGGATTTTCTTTGCTTCAAATACACATAATGGGATATGATACCATTCCAAAAGTCCCTCTTGCAGAGTCAACCCCAATTTGATACAGGCTCAACTGCCTGGTCTATACAAGGGAATTTTAGTAAAATATTCCCGCACCAGTAGTATCACAGGAAGGATTTTTCTTCTATATTCCCAAATGTGGGCAAGACCAAGGGGTCTAATTATGCCCTCACTGTCACCAGTTTTAAACACATGTGAGCCCATTGACTGTGGAGGAATTACTCCGGATATACACCGGTGTGAGAACAGGATCAGATGACATTGCCAAGGCCTGTTTCCCATCATCGTGCCAGCACAAAGGGCAGCTGAGAAAACTAGTTTATTACAATTAGAATTTAAATTCAGAGAGTATGAGTTTGATTCTGGCAGGAGTTTCCCAAGCCACCCCAGGCAATTTGAGAGTGATAATAAGAGTTAGTATGAGACTTGAAGGGTAAAAAGCAACTTCCAAGAAGCTTAAATTCATCTGCTGTCAGAAGGACTATATAAGAGTCTGGGCATTACAGAACTCCCATGGTTCTTCTGCATAACCCAGGGCACACGAGGAGTGACCATCTAGGAAAGCCTGTAATATTGTCTGGCTGTACTTTACCAGAAATGGATCTGGATTACTTAGTCGATTCGCTTTTGGCATACTTTACTTTGATAAAGTTTATCGGCCAATTCTACATCCTCTGAAGTCAATGGCAAAGCTCTATTCAATTTCAGTGGGATCAAATCTGGGTTCTTAATTACTTTATTTACTTGGTAGGGAAGATGAAATCACAAATAAATAAGATGTATTTACAATTTAATTTCAATCATTTACCACCATTACAATTAATTTGGTGGGAAATGCAGACAAGTAAACAGAAAGCAAAGGCAAAAAAGGGAACAACGGTAAAGAGAGAGACAAAGAAAAAAGAGATGAACTTCTCTTCTGGTTAGCAGTCCAGGTTCTGGGATTTTTTAATTTTGACCCCTCTCCTGATTTTCCTCCTCACCTTGACCATCTATCAGTGCAGTTGCTTTTGAAAAGCCTGCCAAGCCCAGTTAACTCTTCAGTTCTTTCCTCCTTTTTCTCCACCCTAAAGATGCCAGGCAATTATAAAAGACTGTAATAAATCTGAATTTAGGGCAAACTTTAAAAACATTAGTGGATGTAATTTTTAGCAAGAGTTCAAATTTCAGAATTTTCAAAAGTTTTGGGAAGAGATTTTCCACAAAAAATGGTTGCTATTTCTGTGTGGCGGAGGCAAGTTTCTAGTCTGGTCAACATTGTTTTTAATTACAAAAATGTTGACAAAAATCTCCATGTAAGATTTTCTTAAAGTGATAATTGTTTTCAACCAGTTTTATTTTCAGCTGAAGCTGAGTACAGACATCAGCTCGGTGATTTAAATGCAAGTCTGCAAAAATATGTTGAAAGGGTTTTAAATAACAAGCTTGGGTTTTTATTGCTGTGGCTATTATAAAATATGGTCCAACGGTTAGAGTGCTAGCTTTGGACTCAGGAGATGTGGGTTCAACTCCCTACTCTACAACAGCCTTCCAGTATGACCTTTGACAAGTCCTTTAGTCTCTCTGTGACTCAGTTCCTCATCTGTAAAACGAGCTGTTAAGAAAACTTCCCTACCTCACAGTAGAGATACATTAAAGATTGTGATACTCTTTGATAGCCCACTAATTGGAGGGAGAGCAGCATATTTTCTTTTACCTCAGATAGATGAAGAACAATTGAAAGATGGTGCCATACACCTGATTACTTGAAGACTGCCTCTGTCCCCATGCCATGGTGCCGCTGCTGAGATCAACATAGAAGCTCATACTGGAGCTCCTTGATATAAAGGGCAAAGCATTCCCAGGACCAGCTTCCCCTCCCCCTTGGTCAGAAATAGCCAGAGTGTTGACCTTCAGGACATACTGTAAGACCAATTCTTTTTACTGGGATTCTGGGACAGGGAACGGTGGAATTTTGAGAGGGAGAATAGATTGTGTTTGTTCTGTGTTGTGAGGCTGACCCAGGTATTGTTTAGATTTCAAACTCAAATTAAGGGACATGTATGACCACTTGGTCTGACTTTCTCCATAACACAGGCCATAGAACCTCATCCCATATTTCCTGCATCAAGTCCACAACTTCTCTTTGAGCTACAGCATTATCTCTTAGAAAGATTTCCAGTCTTGATGTAAAGAGTCCACATGATGACTCCACGTCCCTAGGTAAATCCACCACATCCAAAAGTCCTTAAATATATTGTCAACACATCTGTTGGATTCTATATTTTTTGTGTTAAAAGGTGCCTAAAGTTTATGATAGTTTGTTAGATTAATAAATGCAAATAAATCAATGTTATTAACTACTTACAGTACAGTAGCATCATCAGAGATCAAGACCTCCTGGTGCCAGATGCTGTCCAGACATGTAGCCAAGAGTCTCTGCAGTCTAGGGATGCACTCCTGTAGACACTCAAGCCAGACAGTAAAGATGCTCGCTGAGTAGTTCTATTGAAACCAGCATAAATAACTTGACTCACAAGCTGAAGTTTTTGCAGAATCAGGCTCTATGTTGGGAATAAATTTGGATGTTATGACGCAAAAAGATGAAAGGCACAAGTATTCATGTTATCTATTAAAAATTTTGAAACACAAACAGCAAACTCCAAACGTATGACACAATTTTAAAACCAGCCTATGCTGTTCTCATGGACATGTACAAGCAGACTGTCTTTCTTCAGCAACAATGGCAGGCAGCAGTAAATTTTCATGCAATTCTTTAGTTTCTGAGAAGCTTATTTTATGAAAATTGATATGCAGTCTTTCCATGTCAGTCCACTGCAGACAGCTGGTAGAATGTTTTAAATGGATCTCAACAAGAAGGGATTATAGAGTTTTCAAACTGCAAACCTGGTTCCTTTGTTAAGAGAAAAAATAGAAAGGTAATTCCAGATGATGGGAAAAAACTCAAATGTCAAAGCAAAGAGAGCGCTAAAGATGAAAATAAATTCTATGAAGTTTTGGAATAAAATATATGCTTTAAAATCCTGTCGGAGATAAGCAGGAGGTGATGATATGATGGCACTGCCTGCCATGGCATGTGTCCCATTGGTGACTGCCAGTAGCAAAAATCCCCAGCTGCTGAAGACGAGAGACTAGATGGGGATGGCTCTGAGTTACTACAGAGAATTCTTTCCCAAGTATCTGGCTGGTGGGTCTTGCCCACATGTGCAGAGTCTGACTGATTGCCATATTTGGGGCAGGGAAGGAATTTTCTCTCAGGTCAGATTGGCAGAGACGCTGAGGTTTTTTTGCCTTCCTGTGCAGAATAGGGCACAGGTCACTTGCAGGTTTAAATTAGTGTAAATGGTGGATTCTCTGTAACTTGCAGTCCTTAAAGCATGATTTGAGGACTTAAGTAACTCACCCAGAGGTTAGGAGTCTATTTCAAGAGTAGGTGAGATTCTGTGGCCTGCAGTGTGCAGGAGGTCAGACTAGATGATCATGCTGGTCCCTTCTGACCTTAAAGTCTATGAAGTTAGGAAGAGACTTCTGGGTGCAGACTATTCCATAATTGACTACTTCAGGGTTTCATGCACCTTCATCTGAAACATCTGGTACGAGTGACAGAAACAGAATATTAGACTGGATGGAACACTATCCGGATCCAGTATGGCAATTCCTGTGTTCCTCTGAACCCAAACGCTTTCCCTCCTAATTATTTTTTTTATTTTCACGTACCATTGCACTTCCTGGCTCCAGCTGACACCCAAAGTGGAAGTGCTGAACTACTGCAAGGAAAGTGTAGTCATAAAAGTTATAACCTAATTTTGTAACGTGAAAGGTTAAGTTTAGTTTGAATAAACACCCAAAATTGAGCATTTAGACATTAGCCCAGCTCCAGCTATAAAGCGCCATTTCCTGCACTAAATTATTCTCCTGTGCTTGGAATCAGCTTAATGTACGGAGAATCCAATGAAATGAAACTAGAAGGATCTTTTGTCTCACTGCAGAGCATCTGCCCAAGTCACTGGCAATCCAAGCCAGAAGAAAATGTGTTCAAATACAATTTTTTTTCCTGAAACTTTGAAGAATTCCGTCTTTGTAGAACTGGCTGTGAGCAGCAGAGCCATTAAAAATGGGATGTTTTGATGGGGGGGGGGGAATTTGCACCTTTTCTCATTGAAAAATTCAAAATGTTATTATTTTTGACCAGCTCTCATCAGTAGTTTATTGTATCAGAATCTGAAATTTGAACTGAGTTGGTCAGCTATGATTGGACGCTGCCAGGATGAAAGTAACTCCTAGATTTCCTGCACAAATGCTAAATTTGAATTCAAAATCCACTTTCCACAAATCTATTCTAAAATGTACTTAAAATTCACTGTTTTCCCAAACATTCCTGCTAGTAAAGTCATCTACTAGGATATAAATAGAGAGTGAACAAAATAGGACCACAAACAGCAAATCCAGTTTTAAACCATGCACATTTTTGCAGAAAAATACACTGAGGAACCCATTCAGTTCTGCCACTAGTTATCCCACTACTGAGGTAGATTTCTTCACTTTACAACCTCTGAGGGACAATCTACCTGGCCTTTTGGACAGGAAGTAGAAAATACAATAACGGCTGGCAAACACTAAGACTAGTAGCCGTTCTTTGTGAGTAAGAGGTAATGAACCACTATTTATTGTAGAAAGTACCTAAAATTAGGCTTCCTATGTCTGTATTTAGGTGCCTAAATACATGGCCTGATTTTCAAAAGTACTGAACATCCAGCAGCTCCCACTAACTTCAGTGACAACCAGGCTTGTTATTTAGGCACCTAAAAAAAGACTTAGGATCCTTAGGATTTTAGGCTGTCATTCTTCAGACCTCTTAAACTGTATGTCTAAGGGCCTCATTGTCCTTCCTTCATGTATTTTTTGACCTAGCCAGGTTTTATTAAGAGAAACTTCTCTGCAGGGCAGATATAAAAATATCATTAACTGATATGACTTGTAGCAATACCTAAAGCTCAATTATTGCTTTAAATATATAAAATAGATTAACTCAAAATAATCTAGCAGCAGCAGGAAACACAGCTGTAGCTTGCTAGAGGCTTCTACCTAATTTGCACCTGCTCAGTCAGCTTTGTTTTCAGAATACATCACCAATGAACATGGCCCAGAGACAGATGCTAGTTTCCAGGGTTTTAATCTGATTTTTGTATAAGAATATAGATTAATATGAATATTGCCTCTGCCTTCACCAGATTAAAACCTACATGTAAGGCTCAAGCCCAAGTTTAATGAGATTTGTGCCCCTCTAACTCTCACCTTACATTCATAGGCCTTGCATAGCTACAAAAACACCATGGGGTGAGAGTTGACTTTCTACTCCTCTGGGTTTAGCAGCTCACTGAAATTGCCTGTGGTCTAATATAACGATTTCTATCATCCACCTGGCTGGTGGTTGCCTAGGAGGGACAGGAATATAACTTGCATCCAGCTAATAACCTCATTGTCAAACGTGTTTAAATAAAGTTGTTGGACCATAAAGTCAGCCCTAGTGTCTTCCTCAAAGTTGTAATCAGCCTCTTCCCCCAGGAAGCCATTGGCCAGGTATAAACTGCAAAAAATTCAACATTGCTATTTTATAATTTCATGGGGCTTCTACATTCAAGAGCTACCAAGGAAGGGTCACAATGTGCATTAATATATAACCGCCTTACTGTTCTATTGTAGGGTTTGATTTTCTGAATTATGACTATTTTCATAGGTGTGCATATACCATTAAGAGCTAGAGGTCATGAGACCCTGACCCTGTTGTATCAAAGGCAGCCCTTCTCAAGCTATTTCTCTTTTCACAGCTGGCTACTAATATGGCAAATGTAAGAGCAAAAGGCAAGGCCTACAGGCCTCTAAGAGCTCAGAGACATTACAAATAGTTCTGCTGAGGTCGGCACAGGACTGCAAACCCTTATCTAGTGTTCCTCTGCTTGCTTGCTTGCTTTCTGTGTGTGTGTCAAGATTGTATTTTGTTCTTACTATGAGAAATCTCATCATCACATCCCACTAGAAGAGAACTGCCTGCTACCATACAACTACCCAGCTGGGGTAAAAAATCCAACTCTCGGGCCTCCAATTTGGAGACTCACAAGGTAAGCAACCCTCACACTGTGGTTAAAAATGTCCAGCAAAATTCATTTTAAAGAAAAGAACAAAGAGTTTAGAGGAAGAGGAAAGCCCTCAGAGGAAAACCATGGACCTAACAAGCACCTGCAACCTCACTATTTTCTACACGGCAAGACTGCTAGGGAAACTCTGGGCGACTGTGTGTGACTGGGTGGGGATCAGAAATACAAATGAAAATGATTGAAAGGAGGAGGGAGAATAGAGAGACCCTAAACGGCCGAGTAGCAGCTGGAGAAGTATTTAAAGAACTGGGAAGCAAGAGACAACCTGAAATAAACCTACTTGGTTAGAACCGGGAGTTTGAACTTTACAGTAGCTTTGGTTTTGAAGAGAGTAAGAAAAAAAAATAACAGCTGAGCTACTTTAAAAACCTCCTGATGGCAGCTGCTCCCTAGAACCCCATGAATGCTACTGTTTAAAATATTAGCTAACATTTTCCCTTGCCATCTCCCATTTTCCTCCATACCTGCTGGTGCTGGATTTATAGCAACTTCACCTCATCTCAGCACATAGAGCAAACTCTCAGTGGAGAAGACTGCATGAGTCGCAAGCACAAGCTAACCACAACAGTCCTCCCTACCCATGGCTTGCCATCTCAAAGCATGCAAGTGTTCTTTACTATTTGAGCAAACAGGGCCCTAGACATCTGTGGGTTTACTCCTGTGAGTAAGGCATTAATATCGGTAATGATGGACTCTTGCTGTGCAAGAGTTTTCTAAGTTATGCAATTTCCTACCCTCTGGTTATGGTGCATGATTTTCATGATCTCCACAAGGTTGATCCTCAGTTCAGCAGTGGGGGCAGAATTTGAGGCTTGGTACCCCCTGGTGTCCATGGAGCTCCTTGCTCCCTAGTGTACAAGAGGGTTAAGAGTCCACAGGAGCGTAGATTCACTGTCCATCCACCCTCAAGAATCCAATGCCTACTGCAGCCCTAAAATTGCATTAATGGCTGCAGAGTGGCTCTGCGACTGGTCCACAGACAAGTTAGAAGAATGGATCCTATCCCCCTGCCCCAATGCCTGCAGATCTCCTTAGCGCACAGCCCATGTAACCAGGATGTACTCTGATCAAAGGGATGGTCTCAATGACAGGTTATACAAGGCCAGCCCTCAGATACAGTATGCCCAGGTCCTCACATCCAGGTTTTGCTTCAGATTAAAAATCTTCGATTACAGATTAGAACCAACATTCGCTTTACACAGTGTACAGGCATTGAATGCTGGCTCTCTGCACCAGGGTGAATCTTACTCCATTAGAGTAAGAATTGGAGGGTCAAGCTCTTAGAGCCCCTGTCCCTTCTAGCCTTTCCCAATGCTGCTTCAGAGTGAGCTATAGATTTCCCAACAATCCACATTTTGCTCCCGGGCACTCCCTAGCATCTCTCTGCTTCAGCTGGCTTCTCAGAGACTCATCCAGACCTCTGCCACTGTTCTCAGGGCTATATTTTCTTTGCTGTGCTGCCATCTCTTTGCTTTCACTTCCCATCCCCAGCAATCCCCAAGAAGCTCTTCAAAACAGTCTGGGTTTGTCTATGCTGTGCCGGAGTATGGACTATGGGGGTCTGAACTGCAATGTATGGCAGTGTTATGTTTTGACTGCCCAGTGTGGACACTGTTGGCATGAACTCAAAGGTGCTTAGTTTGCATTAACGTAGTCCTGCTTGAAAGAGATGCTGTCTTAAGCACAGAATTTAACTGCAGAAGAGCAATGTGTGGATGAAGCTGAAGCTTGAGTGCCTTCCTTCACACACACAGTCCCTTTCACCAATAATTGATATGGGTGTACAAATAACATTCAGACAACAATTACAAATTACAGAAGCTCACTGTATTCTTAAATTGTTTGGGGGTGTTCCCAGAGCTCAAATCTAGTAAAGCTCCTGTACAACACAGCTGTGTGAGCTCAAGCTGGAAAAGCACTTTGGTTATTAGCATCCTAACGCCTATGACAGTCCCACTTTGCGCCTAGAATTCCTTTATCCAGCACTGTTCCAATGTGTAGGTTATTTTGTAAAGTCATAAATAATTCACCTAATTAAAAGTAGGTCGTCTGCTTTCCTTCTTTGAGTCTCAAATATAATAAATGCCATGGCTCATGCACAGAGAATCCATAGGAAACTTGCCTTCCCCAGAGAAATACTTTTTTTATTAATCAGCTTCTAAACTACATTACAAAAAACAGTAGCATGAATTAAAGAAATCAAATTAATATGGTGATTAGTTCATAGCAAAAAATATATTGTATCAATGTATTCGTACATGATTGCACATCAGGCAATCGGTCTGACTGATGTTTTGTATACCTGTGCCTAGAAAAAATGGGAAAGGATTACCAGGCACAGAAAAAAAAATGCTCTGGAAATTCATATATCATTTTGTTTCTCATATGCAGGAAAAATAAAAATATTGAAATAAGGGAAAGAAAGAAAGAGAATAATATTAATCAGAAATGACTTTTTAAGTCCAGTCTATATATTATTATTTGTGCCAATCCAAACTTCTTTCATTAAGATCATATTTCCATGTTTCTAGTCCTTGTGTTTCTGCAGAAAAGCTTAAAACATGAAACCTAAACCAGAAGGAAAATAAAAAGAATCCAAAATATACTTTATTATTATTATTAATCATAATTTGCAGTGTTGTTGTAGCTTGCTGGTCCCAGAATATTACAGAGGCAAGGTGGTGAGGTCATATATTTTATTGGACCAACTTCTTTTGGTGACAGAGAAGCTTTTGACCTTACACAGAGGTTTTTATTAATAAAAAAAGTCTTGTGATTTTTAAGCCAATCATGATTTGTGGTATGCTGTCTCATGATTTTCAGTGCTGGGGAGTTGTAATACTACTGTGATTCAAGGAATATACAAAGTTCTTCTGGTAAAACATGTGCCTCTAAACCATGCAAGCCAAACAGAGGTAGTTCAAGCAATGTACAAGTTCACTTGCAAAGCCTACAGATTTTGCAACCAGCACCAACCAAACAGCTCTTTCTTTTCCTTACAAATCAGGGAAATTGAATTAAAAATTAGGATTAAGTCAAGCTTCAGGATGATCCTGCAAACACTTATGCACACGCTTAATAACTCATTTCATAATAACTATTTAGGTGCATAAAGTTAAGCATTCATGGAAGTATTTGCAGCATCAGCACCTATGTTTAAGTCAACATCCCAGAGTCAGAAAATTCCATAAATTAAGGTTCCAATAGCCACATTAGACATATTGTATCTGTATAGCATTTCCTATTTATATTCTGGTATTTCTTGAACCTTTGAGTGCATCTTTGATTAGTGCTCAGTCTGTCTAGCAATGGTCAGATGCTCCAACTTTTTACCTCAGTAACTCCACTGAAGTACCCCCACGCTGCAATCAAAATACATTTAAAAAGTAAAAAACCTATGAAACTGCAGAAAATGTTGAGCTGATGGAAAATTAAAGAGAAAATGAGTTAATAAAAAAGTCAATAAAGAAAAAGTTATAAAATATGATTATGGAGGTAATAAGATGCATGAAAAGAGATACCCAGAGAAATTAATGAATTTCTAAAGGCAAATTCTTCATTAGCAAAGCAACAAGGACCTCTCTGAAAAGACTAACCTTAACGTCAAGTAGCATCTGTTTATCACCAGTTTTCAATAGGAGCATCGATGAGAGGTGAGTTGATGGCTTTCCTTATCTAGAATATGTACATCAGAGCCCACAAAGACTCCTCTTGCAATAAAAGGGGGAGGCTTTGTCAGACTTCTAAACACCACCCCGACCTTCAGGATCCACAGCATGAAGCCTGAATTAGACATTTTCTCCTCAAAAAACCTATTTCCCTTCCCTTCCTGTTAATAAATAATCAAGTATTTCACAAACCTAACAAATTATCTCTAGTTCTGTGTGTCAGGAGTTTTCCACCTGGGATCCCTGCCATTCACAGTGTGGAACCTATGATGCTCCTCATTGGGAGAAAGGGTTCAGCTGAAGCTGTTAGCCCAGGGTTAACAATAGTCAAGAGGAGAGCTCCCAATGACTTCAGCGGTGCAACTTTAGGCCCCAACTTCAGGAACATCACTTCCATCATAGGCTGCTGGATTTAGGATGGAACTCACAAATGAAGGGGTATTTATACTCCTCTCAGGAGTGTCACATCACAGCAGTAATAGTAAATCCCCAGGCATCAAGATAAAAGAACATGTGGTTTTGGTTTAAGAGATGGAATGGATCAAGAGCGTATTTTTAATTGTTTAGCTTATTGAATTTAGCAGGTGTCTGAAGCCCTCTAGTCGCAGAACAAGTCCAGTTTCTACACATGCAGTCACAGTTCAAGTTTGCCAATTCTGCCCCACTCTGGCCTAGAAGGTCTACTTGAAGGGATGAGACAAGATGGCTGAGGAAATATCCTTTATCGGATCAACAGTCATTGATGAAAGAGACAAGCTCTTGAGCTCCATAGAGCAAGTTTCTTGCAGGGATGAAAGGCCACTTCAGATCCCTTGGTTTCTCAAGTCCTTGATTTCTCTGAGAAGACTGCCAACAAATTATCCACCTGCTGCGAGTTGTTGACAGTGTTCTTTGTGATACTGATATCTGCACTAGGCAACGAACTGAGACCAGCTCAGTTCATACAGACCAAACAGATTTCCAGTATAGGGCAATAGCTCAACCACTACCAAACAGGAACAAGGATTTGAAACTGTCCGACGGCGCAAAGGCCTTGAGTCACATTACCAGTTCCCTGATCGATCTCACGACAGCCTGATAATCAAAGTTTTATCAGCCGATTCTTTTATATAGAAAACCATCCTCTGAACTATTGCTGGGCATACAGAACAGCCACCCGAAGATGCCTTTCATACAAGTGCACTAGCAAAGTTATTTTTGTCTGGAACTGAAAATATTGAACTCCTTGAGAAGGCGACTCAGAAATATTGAACTCCTTGAGAAGGCGACTCAGAAATAACATGCATATGTCAAAACATTTCTATTTAGCGGCATACTCTGTGTACCCTTAAGTCTTTAAATAAGGTGCAACCAAATGTAGTTGGATTAAAATTCAGAATGATTTTTCCCCCATTCAGTATTCATTTTGCATTCATTCAGAAGCTATTTTGACTTAATTATCCTTTATTCATTTTAAATTTGAATCTGACAGGGTGCTGAGGTTTTGCCTGTTCATTACTTTTTGGATGCTGCATGTTACAAACTTTTAGATAATATATTTTCCCACAAAAATCAGGAACCTTTATTAATATTTATTAAAGGTAACAACAGGAATCAATGGTACAAAACATTTTAAAATACAAGGATTTAATACTTAGCAGCTCAGTATGCATCACAAATTGTATCCATCACTCTTTTGTTTTCAATTTTCAGAATCTTTGGAACAGAAAACTAGCTTTCACAACTGTAGTACTTACCATGAGTATTTCAAGGCCTTTATTAGTATCTGTAATCTTGTCCGCATACAACCAGTGGAAATAAATCAATGACTACAATGGTATTTGATAGATGCTTAGAAGAGACTTTTACTATTTTTACCCTGATAGATTAAGTGCAAGGCACAGCACCACAAAGCTTTGATTTGTGTTGTGTGCATCTGTTTTGATTAAAATCCTACCCCTTTCACCCATGTTGAATTGTCAAAAGGGTCCTTGTGTAATATATGCAAAGATTCAGTAGGGGATTCCCAGCCTAGGAAAAATAACTCATTTCATATGAACTCACACACTCACAAAAAATCAGTTTCATGGTCTGATTTGATTTTTCTGACTATTCACTTGGCAGGAGTCATAACAGACAAAAAATAAAAAAGTGACAGCAGCCTGAGGCTTAAAAAAAAATTAATCAAACTCTTCCAAACAGCTGCTGTATATAACTCATTTTTTTCTTTCTTATTTGATAAGAAACTGATGTTTGCATTAAACTTTTTTTTTAATGTTTATTCAAAATACACTGTGGTATGCACTGATCAAAGCCAACAGGGTCTTGACTAAAACAATAACATACTCCATGCAGTTACTGAGCTTCAGAGAGAATTAACTAAGAATGCCACCTGGTGGAGGAATGACTAGCAGAGCTGGAAGAATGGAACCTTCTAACAGCCTTGGGCTGGGCTTGAACATTCTTCATTGGTGATGGCTTCCAAATGCTAACGAGTAAACAGGTGCCCCTGGGACCTAAAAAAGTACTTACCATATATTTGGTACCCATTTTTAGAGGGTAAATCCCTTCTCTTCCAATCATACCAACCTGTTTTTGTACCCAGTATGATGGGGAAAGCCCACAATCATACATAAAGAAGAGAGATCAAAAGAGAACAGTGAGAAGGAAAAGAAATATGTACTTTTAAGTGAATTTAGGAGAGAAGTCTGAGAATGCAAACTGAATTTCTCTCTTTATGAAAATGTCTTTCTAATGATCTAAGTCTGCAGTGACTGATGGCTGGTCTACACAAGGAGGGTGGGATTGATCTAAGATACGCAACTTCAGCTACGCTATTCGTGTAGCTGAAGTTGAAGTATCTTAGTTCGACTTACCTGGCTATCCTCACGGCAGCAAGTCAACCACCGTGGCTCCCCCATCGACTCCATTTACTCCTCCTGCCCAGGCATCGATTCAGGGATCGATTGATCACATCCAGATGAGATGTGATCAATCGATCCCCAATAGATCGATTACTACCGCCGATCTGGCAGGTAGTGTAGATGTGGCCTGAGAGCTGAACATCAGGTTAAGAACCAGATTATCAGGAGAGGCTGGACTGGGAATGGTATGTGTCCAGACTGGGGTAGAAGTTAATGTGACTTTAAGACACGTTTGTGGTCTCCTGATCCTGGGAATCACTGCTCTATCTTACAACACCTGCTGATAACCAGTGGGGTCTGTTCTGGCAGCTGGAGATCAGCAGGATGTCGGGGGCCCTGTCAATGTCTCCTTTTCCCTAGTCACAATCCCTACCTTGTGCACCAGAAAAAGGAATTGGTGGAGGACTCACTATGGCCCTCTTCAACCAGAGAATTCTCCTATGCAAGGGGAATCCTTCCAGGCCACTAAACCAGGTTCATGGCAGCTCTCTGCTGCCCAAGTGCTACAAAAGTTGCCAGAGGGCATTGGATTGTTAGACTCTGATGTTTTCCATACTTAAAGGTCACCATCATGTGATCTTTGTCTGATGTCCAAAAGAAATTTACAATCAGGAGTACTGAATTTCTTATCTCAAAAAGATCCTCATCCTGATCTGATTTAAGCGAATGTACAGTGCATGTGGACTAGACATGGCACCTCTACAGTTTATGTTGCATTTCATTCCACATTGCAGTGTTTTATTCCAGATTTCTAGCTAGTAAGATGTTTTTATGACCCCCCCCTTACACACACACACACCACCAAGAGTTCTCTATTTCCAGTGGATCTGATAATAGCAACAACAATAAACTTCTACAAAAGATTCAGTGTTTGAATCAAAGCTACTATAGCTGAGTTTCCAGTTGAGTTTCTTTTGATTCATCTTTTTCAGTAAGTGGGTATCAAATTGTTTGGATCATTGATGGCATCTGCTACCAGTGCTTCAACTTGTATTTGATTTACAGTAGCTCTTGGGCTTAATGGAAAAAACAGAGGGAAAGGAGCAAGTCAGTGTACTATTTACTAGGATTACTGGAGGTTTCAGCTTGGCAGTGGGCAGCATACTGACATTGCTCTGTTGCTTTTAGACTGGGGCTGTGATGCATGGTAGATTTGGCTTGCCTAAAAAAGAGATTAAAAGCCATGCTATTCAAATATAAATCTGACTTTTCTTTAGTTGTATTATTTAACAAAGTAGAAAATAATTTACTCATTCTGGTGAAGCTCCACCCTCCCCCATTCCTCTGCCAATAAGGGCTTGATCCAACTGCCAATGAAATCAATGAGAGTCTTTAAAAGAAGCAGCTTAGGTTGGAGATTGATCCTGCTCCCACTGAAATTGATGGGATGGTTTACATTGTTGTCAATGGGAGCAGAATTTGACCCCACCGCCAAATTACTGCCAAAGTAAGACTCACCGCCGAAGTGCTGGGTCCCGCTTCAGCGATAATTCAGTGGCGGGGGGGGGGGGGAGTCCTTCCACCCTAGAGTGGAAGGACCCGCTGCCACTGAAGACCCGGAGCAGAAGAAGCTCCATGGGCCCGGGCCCCGCGAGAGTTTTCCGGGGGCCCCGGAGCAAGTGAAGGATCCCACTCCAGGGGCCCTGAAAAACTCTCATGGGGGCCCCTGTGGGGCCCAGGGCAAATTGTTCCACTTGCACCCCCCTCTGGGCAGCCCTAGTTGGGGAAAACCATAAATGAAAATTTTTCAACCAGTTCTACCTACGACGCACTCTCTGTGGAGATTCCAGAGCTGGCAACTATGCTGCATTACCATGGCCGATGTAATGATCAGATCATCCAGGAGACCCAATGACTCAAAGTATCCCATCGACATCCTGGGCTGCACAGTTCTCTGGTGCTCCAGCTGTACTACAAAGTTACTCTTCCCACTTAGAGCCCACTGGGGAGGGTGGAAAAACAAACACCTCAGCCTTACCCTTTGGGTGGATTATCAGTGATTTCAGTTGGAGCAGGGGTTTACTATAAGTTCCCCCTGTGCCTGGCTGGACAAATGAAGGTACTGCCACTTGGAAAGACTTGCATGTATTGGTTCAAACTGGATTCTCCAGATCAAGAGAGGATTTTTGGACAAATAGTCTGAGTTTCACCTTAAGAGTAAATGGGCTTGCTTATAAAGATCTGTGTGGTGACTAATAATTGCTGGCATTTACAGCTATTCGTACCCCTTGCAGAGAAAGCAAAGCATAGATGCTGGTCTGCTTAGGTAGTCAGTCTTGCTGGGAATATCACAGTGTAGGCAGAGAATTGTGCAGTCTGGAAAAACCCGAGTCAGGAGAGAGAGAGAGAGAGATGCAGGTCTCCACCTAAGAAAGGGCCAGCTGAGGAGCCAGAAGCCTAGTGTAGATGCCCTCGAGGGAACACAGAGGGAAAATACAGGCGCCGTTGCCCTGAACTGGGACACTCAGCTCAGATTTAGCATCCCTGCCCCCAGCATTTAAAAATCATTAATTCTGCACACTGCTGGCAACCTCCCCAAACCCAAGTGAAGAAATGTGGGATAAAGACATAATATGAATGTGCTTAACTTTAAATAATGTGGTTTCTTTAGAATAAAGTGCATGAGGCAGTAATTTCACTTTCACAATTTTTCTGTTCAAATGTAAATTATTTAAAGTGAAATTCAGGGCAGTAGCCAACTTTAGTAGAAATAAAAGGATAGTTGCAATATGATGAGGGAAGGCCTTGAGATGAAGGGACTGGCCTGAGATTCAAGAGAGCTAGGTTCTGGCTCTGCCACAGACTTCCAGTGTGATCTTGGGCAAGTCACTTGATCTCTCTGTGTCTCTGTTCCCCCTCTGTAAACTGGTGTCAAGGTTTTTTCCCCCACTTTGAACTTTACGGTACAAAGAATGGGGACGTGAATGAACACTTTTAAGCTTACTTACTAGCTTAAATCTGGTACGCTGCCACCAGTCAGAATTTAGTGTCTGGCACACTTTCTGTTCCCCCAAAACCTTCCCTGGGGAACCCAGACCCAAACCCCTTGGGTATTAAAACAAGGAGAAATTAACCATCCCCCTCCTTCTCCTCCCAGACTTTCCCCTTCCTGGGTTGCCTTGAGAGGCTTCACACCGATCCAAACTCCTTGGATCTTAAAATAAGCAGGAATTAACCATTCCCTCTCCTTTCCCCCCACAATCCCTGGTGAGTTCAGACTCAATCCCTTGGATTTTAAAACAAGGAAAAATCAATCAGGTTCTTAAAAAGAAAGCTTTTAATTAAAGAAAAAAAGTAAAAGTTATCTCTGTAAAAGCAGGATGGAAAATGCTTTACAGGGTACTCAGATTCATATAGACTAGAGGACGACCCCCACCCTAGATCAAGTTACAGCAAACAGAGGTCAAAAATCCTTCCAGCAAAGAAGACACATTTACATGTTGAAAAACCAAACATAAGACTAATCGCCTTGCCTGGCTACTACTTACAATTTTGAAACATGAAAGACTGATTCAGAAAGATTTGGAGAACCTGAATGATATCCCGTCCCTCTCAGTGCGCGAAGGCGAACAACGAGCCAAACAAAAAAGCACAAACAAAGACTTCCCTCCACCAAAATTTGAAAGTATCTTGTCCCCCTATTGGTCCTCTGGTCAGGTGTCAGCCAGGTTCACTGAGCTTCTTAACCCTTTACAGGTAAAAGAGACATTAACCCTTAACCATCTGTTTATGACAACTGGGGATGATATAATAATAGTTTTCCACACATGCTTAGTCTGTCTTCTCTATTTAAACTGTAAGCCAGTGGTGCTTAGCAAAAATAAAGCCCCAGTTACAGCAGTGCTCTAATAGAGTGGATCTCAAAGTTGGCCACTGCTTGTTCAGGAAAAGCCCCTGGTGGGCTGGGCCAGTTTTTTTACCTGCCATGTCCACAGGTTTGGCCGATCACGGCTCCCACTGGCCGCGGTTCGCCGCTCCAGGCCAATGGGAGCTGCGGGAAGCAGCGCGGGCCAAGGGATGTGCTTGCCACCACTTCCCGCAGCCCCCACTGGCCTGGACAGCTAACTACGGCCAGTGGGAGCCGCGATCAGCCGAACCTGCAGACGCAGCAAGTAACAAACCAGCCTGGCCCGCCAGAGGCTTTCCTTGAACAAGTGGCAGACTGGCTCTGAGAACCACTGCTCTAATACATGTCAAAATAACAACAATAATAATAAATAGTGTGATGTGACATGTGGGAAGCTTGTGGCCCTTTGTAGAAACTTTATGGTTACATGCTGGTTAATCACATGGTGGAAAAACTGAATATTTATTTGAATTCCTAATTGAGATGTAACTTACTATGTAGAAGTTCAGAGCTGGATGAATAATTAAATGAATAGCGTGACACAACTGGCCCCCAGGGCCTTAGCACCTGCTCCTCACCTTCACTTTGCGTTAGCCACGGCTAAGGATCTTGGCTAATGTTTCCTCTTCTCGCTTCTTTCAATGCGTTTCCTACCTCCTTCCTTCATTGTTTTCTTTCTTAACCTTTGTCTTATATCTGGTGAAAGGAGGAATAAACAACAACAACGAAACATCTCTCTTATTCTTTCAATTCTTTCATTTCCCCCCTGTGGCCACAGTCTGGGCAAATCACCCCAGAACTGTCTGACAAATTCCTTTGCTCAGCAATCAGTTCTGCCACCTAGCAGTCAGTGTAAACTAATCTCAAGGGAGGAATTAGTGGCACCCCCAAAGAAAGAGGACAGCGAAAAGATCTCACTAAGGGGTGGAAGCAAAACATCTTGGAAAACTGTAAGGCTAGCAGGTGCTAGTAACTCTGCTCGAAGGGTGGTCTGGTTCGCAGACACCAGCCATGAGAAAATGATTGGCCATGCTTCTATAATGAATAACGCATGTCAGTTTTTTCTTCTTGTGTTCAACCATGGAGCAACACAGTTTTGCAAAGATTATCATACCATCTCAGTAAAGGGAAGAACAAATGCATCATTTTATCCCAACCTTGAACTGGATAACCACCCAGTCTAATGAGGGTTTATAGTAACTCCTTACTGTTGAAGATAAGGAGGCAGAAAATATCCAAGAGGGCCTGATCCAATCATGACTTTATTGAACACTGGATAAGCCACCGAATAAGAAACATGAAGTACCTGATTCCTTGGTCATTTACATGGATATAAATAAGGACTAACTATTAACTCTGTTGAGGTCAGTGAAGTGGTAAAAAGTGAGGTACTTGCAATTTTTCTCTTATGATCAATTTCTCAGGAAAATTCTACTCTAAAAAAAAGGTGATATATGTAGAATTTCAGGTAAATTCATTTAAGTTTTGGCAAAGCCATAAACCACGTTATAACATTAAAGAACACAAGTAAATCTAGAGACATGGGACCAGATTTTCAGTCAGCATAAATAGGTGTATTTCCAGTGTAGCTGTTTCAATTTATAGCAGATGTGGATCCAATCCATGAATATCAGAGCATGTGTATGTGTCACACACTCTCTTTTTTTTTTTTTTTTTAAAGACACAGTTATAGCCCAAATCAGACCTTTTCGCACATTCACTTAGCAGCAGTGTAGAGATGGACCCACAGAATACTCCTGATTCTTGAGAGGATCAAGAATCCAGACAAACATTGTGACCTGGGCCACATCTACTCAAAGCAAGTTCAGAGAGGCAGTGTGGTACAGTGGTTAAAACACTACACAGGAGATCAAGGGTTCCAGTCCCTTCTCAGTCATTAACCTCCTGTGTGATGGGAAGGAAATAAATTTCCCTGTCTATGCCTTTATTACTCCTACATCTGTTCTGTCTGTTTAGACTGTAAACACTTCAGAGGAGGAGCTGCCTCACACTATGTGTAAGTTGTGGTCTCTAGGCATTATTGTGTTAAAATAAAAAATGGTGCTTTTTTTTTGCCAACCCAATTTTGCTATCCCACCTATTTCTTTGTAAATTTTCAGAGCTATATTTTGCAATGAGTGGCTTAGCACCCACAATATTAACATGCAAGGAAAGTGGTATCAAACAATACAAAAATAAAATGCTACAATCACAAAGTGAAAGTGTAATAGCAACCTAAAGAGCCATTTTGGAGGAGAACAATTGTCTGGAATGACATCAAACTTCCCTCTAATATTTGACTGGTTCCTCACATGATACTCTTTTTCTGCATGTTAAATACTAATAGAAGAGGTACTGGAAAAAAGTAAAGGTAGATGACATGAATTGTTAATACCTGTTTCTGTTCATGTGCCAGAGAAAGTTTATTTGTAAAAGTTTACAGTGTGGTGGCTTTGGGGAAAGACCCAGGGAATTTTCACTGCTTATTCTAACACAAATTTAATAAGAATTAGTTCTTTCCTTTTGTTTCAAGGCTGGACAACAGTAATCACTTCTGTGTTGCTTAAGTATTCATTCATTTCCTTAAACTAAAAACAATTTTTTTGCAACAGTGGTCTGAAGCTGATTGCAGAGAAGGTATATTATGTGACTAGTAGCCACTAATGAAACAATCCTGACAAATAAATAAAGCTGCATTCTGCATGTGATTCAATACTACAGCATGCCAGAAATATTGGATGTCTTGATAATAATGTTTTCCTACATCTGAGATGTGGGTATTTTAACAGATGGAAGCAAAGTTGCTCTCAAGTTCTATACAATACTTAGAAGCACACTAATGTCTTTAAAAGCCATTTTGGAGTTGTTCTGCTATTTTTCTTATCCATGCAAATAATGCATATTAGTGCATGGATGTTACGGCATGTTGCAAAAGATAATTTTAGAATAATTTTAAAATTACAAGAATGTACAGTATGATATGAACATGAGGAAGATAATCACGTGTGTATATAACACTGGTTAAGGCCCCAACCCTGCTCCTGTTGAAGTCAATGGTAAAAGTCCAATTGAATTCCAAGGCACTGGATAAGATCCCCAGAATTTATTTCCTGAAGGACCAGACTGTCATCTGACAACTCTCAAGAGTCGGGGGGAAAGCGCTCAGGTAAGCCAACCAAAGAACCAAGTCTACCTCTAGTTCTGGCAAGGACAGGTAATTGGACTGTAATAACCCTCCGAGCCTCACAATAACGTAGGGCTTGAGGTGAAATTTCACAGATTGCAAAGCCACGTAAGTAAAGGGTAGCAAGCACCACTGACTAATCGTCCCTTAGCCCACTAACCCATTTTCCCCAGGATTTACTGTAGTTTTCCAAGCTTACCCCAATTTTCCTCCTCTTCCTGCCCCCAAAATGTGATTTTTCCCCCCACTTCAAGTTATTTGAGGCCCAGAAACAGCAAAATTCTGCTTTGTGCCTGTGACAACTTTACACACACAAACACCCACACAGGGAGGGAGGGAAGGAGGGGAAGAGAGAGAGATTTTAAAAGTCTAATCCAATAACTCAGCCCCTAGCATGGTAGAAATTGTAGCTCTAGCCCACTGGAGAAGGGAGATGTTCAGCATTTACATCTAGTCCTGGGAGGCTGCAAGGTAATGGATAAATTAATTAATATTTGTGAAGGGCTTGGGTACTGTCATAAGTGCAGTTGAAAAGTTTGCATGTTCCAATATACCCATACCCATTAATTCAACTGCAGGATAAGAGAGTATTGGTTGAAAGAAACAGGAAACAGCACTGGTTCCAAAATGGCCACTGGGTTGGTATTATATTGGATAAAAATCTCAGATTTGTTTTATGCAAGAAAGTAGGAAATTAAAAGTATGAGAACTTAACTTCAATACTGTAAGTATCTTTGATATGAGTTTTTAGGCGCTCGTCATCATATGGATTATGAAGTTAAAAATGGAAATTTAGGTTTCAACATATGAGCACACTGAAATATTTTAAACAATTTGTGGCAACCAGGTGACCTCCCTTTTTGTTATTAGATGGGACTTTGCTAAGATTCATTAGATTTAAGGTGTCAGGACAACAGTCTTTTAGAGTGTTAGATGATATGTAAAATGTAACTGGAAGATTTATAATGAATTTTCTCAGCACTTTCTATTGCTGCCTTTAAGCAGAAATATCTGAAATGTCTCTGAATCTGTGGAGAAATCATTGTGTTTTAAAATGTATGGTCAAACTGCAGTTAGAATCGAAAGATTAACTGTTGACTGAAGCTATTGTGCTGGAAGTTTGATTATTGAAGAAAAAAGGTGTGGACATCATGAACTCTAATGGTAAAAATGTGCCAGAAATGATAACAGGCCTAGATTTAGATCATTGTAAAATTTAGGCTTTTAGATATCTCCCTGTAGTTCTCTGTTTCCATTGTTAGTGCTTCATTTCTGAATTTTTAAAAATGTCAAATCATACCTAGCTTATGAATACAATATTTCTGTGCATAACAGTACAACTTTGGTATGAATTATAGCCAAAATCCTTAAACCCCAAATCAAGCGCTAATAGCTAATTAGATTACAGCTGGCAGGGAAAGAGCTTTCCTATCCTGCAAAAAAATATAAATAAATAAAATTAATAATTGACATATAGAAATTTGTCCTGTCCCAAATCAGGAAAAATAGTTGAAAATTCAAATTTACAGAACCAAAAACCTGGAAAAAAATTGGTTTGAGTGAATCAAAACATTTTTATAATGTCAAAATAGTATGTTTCCAGTTTCAACCATTTAAAAAAGTTACTTTCATTAGCTTAAATTTCAAAAACAAAATAGTAATTTCAAATCAGAAAACTGGAATTTGTTTCAAAAATAAAAGAAAAATGTTTAGACAATTTCAACATTTTTCAATGTTTTTCAAGTCAAGAAATTTTTAAGAAACTAAGATGACCATATTTCACTATGCTGTATAAGGGACACCTGGTAAAATTATTCATATTCTAGCGAGTTCAATAGCAATCAATCAGAACTATGCAGTACAAATTAACATTAAGTTGCCTGAATCCCTGTTAAACAGAAATTCTGCATACTTTGATTCTTTTTATTTACCTTTTTATCTCTAAGGCTCTCGAGTTCACACTAGAAAGGTGGCACACACACACTCCCGTACACCTCTCTCACACAGGGAGGATGACTGACTGACTTGACCCTCCCTGCCTGGTGCTCTTGGCCCTCCATGTCTGGCTGGGCGCCCAGGATGGACCTGCCTCTCCTGGTACCTGGCACCATGTCTTCCTGAGGCAACACATGGCAGGGGCATGCAGGGTCACATGCCACCTCTCCCTAGAGGGTTCATAACAGAAAGTGGCCTGCTGAAGCCTTTCGGCACTGTGCAGGAGGGAAGGGACAGAAGCTGCTTCCAGTCATGGTGGGGAGAGAAAATGACCTGGCCCTGGCCCGTGTCTTTGAAGAGCTCATCTCAGGGTTGGGGCAGAAGGTTTCAGTGTGGAGTGCTTACCTGGGCAGCTCCCATTTGGTGTGAGGGATGCAGATGGGAATGTGGTGGTGGGGTGCAGGAGCTCCTGTTTGGTGCTCAGGGTGGGGGTGGGGATTTGGAGGGTGCAAGAGTCAGGGCAAGGTGTGTGTGGGGAGGGATATGTGTGGGGAGTGCAAGAGTCAGGGTAGGGTGTCTGTGGGGAGGGTGCAGGAGTCAGGACAGAGGGCTGGGGGCATGTGAGGGGGTGCAGGAGTCAGGACATGGGGTGTAGGAAGTGCCAGAGTCAGGGCTGGGGTTGTGGGGGGGTACAGGAAGCTGGAGTGTGAGGGGGTGCAGGATCAGGGCAGAGGGCCGGGGGGTGGGCTGGGATCAGGGGGTGCTTCCAGCCCTCTCCCCTGAGTGACTCACGGCAGGGGGCTGGAGGGATATGCCCTGATTCCACCCCACTTCCCCAAGGCCCCGCTCCTGCCTCCCTTCCCCACCTCCTTCCCGGTCTGAGCAGTGAGGGCACTGGGGCTCCTCTTCTCCCCTCCCTCGCAAAGGCCATTGGCAGCAGGGAGGGAGAGGAGGCGGGGCAGGATGCCGCGTGCTGGGGGAAGAGGCAGGGGAGGGGGAAGCTTGACTGCCGGCGGAGTCTGCTCTACAGCAGCAGCCGGCAGGACCAAGCTTGCTTCTGCCCCCTGGCCCCGCCAGAGACAGCGGTAGGCAGGGGGCCGAGAAAAGCGGGCTGGGCCGGGCAGGATTTTTAATGGCACGCTGCTGCCTTCCACGGTCCCGCCTGTCGGCTCCACTCAGCCTGCTGCGAGGGTTGCTGACCCCTGATCTAAATCATCAATCTCATGGTGTATATGCTGATACATTGCAGATGAGTATAAAATTTTACGCATACAGGCATAAAAGACTCAGTCCTCCCTTGGTACCGGAGTTCACTCAGTATAAAAGTGATAGCAGCATTATGGGCTGTGAAAGAGCAAGCCCTTTATGATAAAATCTGCATAGCTGCAGCTTGGTTATTCATGTATACATTTACCAACTTTTACAAGACAGATACAGACTCTTCAGTCGATGCAGCCATTGGTAGGGAGGTCCTGCATGCTGTGATTCCTTAGTATAAGGGAACCCTTTCTCTCAGTGACATAATTCCTAGTGAGGGAACAAAATAATGTCATTGTTGAGAAGATCTCTCACTTAAGATCTGTTGACCGAGGCCTGAAAGAAAACAGGAGATTTTGTGGTTGCTTAGCTGAATTTTTTTCCTTCTTCAACGGGACAGGTCCACATATCTCGCCCTCCCTGAAAAGGGGGAGATCTGTTAAATTTATGGTTAAAGTACTCTGCAGAAATTACATTTTTCCTATTATTAATAATGTTCTCATAAGTATTATTTTTGTAAGGTTCTGATGCAGGATGAGAGATTCATTTTTTTGGTTTAAGGTTCAGAGGAAGCATCTCAAAACAGGGTGTCTCTGGAAGGTGGGAGGTCGTCTTCAACAGATGTTGAAAAGTTGAGTTAGGTACTTAAAACAGCATAATTTGTGAAGGATGGAAGCCTGTCATTAATACAGAACTATAAATATCAGTATTGGGACTGATTTTATCTGTATATCATTGACCAGGAAGAAGGACCATGCAGAGTTAGCTGATGCTATAAAACTGCACGTGGGCAGTTGCTGGAGAAGTATGACCTGGTAAATTATTTGTTTATGCAAGACACATTCATGGCACAATGTCTAGGGTGAAAGTAAAAACAAGATGCCAGTAATCATGTATTGTAAAACACTGACAGACTGCAGTGAATAAAACTCAGCTATTTGACACAAGGTATAATTTTTAAAAGCATCTACATAACTTAGGAGTCTAAGTCCCATTTTCAAAAGGACTGCGATAGCGAAGTTGGCCTCTTAAGGGTATCAGGATCTGGTCAGCCCCCACTCCAGCATGGTCCTTTAGAGGTTTGAAAGGCGAAATAGATGTAACCGGTTGGGGGACAACTACGGGGCGTATAGATAAAGGATGCAGTCCCTGGAATGTTGAGAGGAAAATCCCATCATTATATTGTTATGGGCCTACGCCAGAAGTCTTGTAGAAAGGGTGTGGCAAGACTCGTCTCTCCCTCCAGTAAAGTGCAGATGAGCTAGAAGAAGGGGACCTGCATAAAGGCGGTCTCCTCTCTCACAGCAGAGCAGACAGCAGGAGATATTAACAGGGAAAAACCAGCCTGCTGAATGGCCTGAAGCCTGACTAAGAAAAAGGGGTCCAGCTGAGGGAGAAGCAGGCCAAGGCTTTATATCTGGCTAACCCAGAACTCACCTCAAGAGAAGAGAGCTGAAGGATCCTGCTTAAGAAGGACCAGAGAATCTGATTAACAGAACCCAGCTTCCGAAAGGGAAGTTAACATTAGTTTAAGGAGAGAGAAGGACTAGTTATTAGAGTCCAGAGAGGAGAGCTGGGGCAGGACCGGCTCTAGGTTTTTTGCCGCCCCAAGAAAAATTTCGATCTGACAGATCATTAGGTTTCACACCCAACAGACAACTAGAGTATCAAATTTCCCCATGCCCCCTAGCAGGCAGTGCCCCCGCACCACGCTCCTTCAAATGTCAGCTCTCGTGCATCCCACACTGTTCAATTTCTGAATCAGCGGCTGGACCCCTTTTCTAATAAATTATCCCAGCCTAAAACGCTTCATCATGAGAAATACCTCTAATCTCCCCTTTTTAGCCTTCACCCCCAACCTTGGCAACAATGAAGCGATACTGTAGAACATATCATGCCAACCCAGCACCACACAGCTGGGCCACCAATAATTCATTGTTACGTCTGCGCGCCTGTCATCGCATAGCGGGTGGGCTCCTAGACTGGGCGTCCCTAATGCGAAGTTTTGGCGGCGAACAATTCAGGTGAACGTGCAGCTGCCAGGTGACACAAGAAGAACATGCCACTAGTAAGCCGTAGCTAGGGGGAGCAAGAGTGCGGCCTCTTCCACCTCCCCGCCGAGAAATTTTCTAAAAAAAAAGCATCGCCTTACCGCGCAGTTCACACGTTTTTTCAAGCCAGCACGGTGGGCTCTGGAGCCTACCACCACCCCCTCCCCATTCCCCAGCCCGGCTGCTCGTTCTAGTGGTGTTAGGTGTGTTGCCTGGCTTTCCCAACCTCGAAAAACTAGCTGTAGCCTGAATATCGCCGAAGACAATGCTTCGCTTGAGTTGCGGTGCATCACAATGGAGCGATGGCATTTTATTGGGCTCAGATTCTGGAAGCCTACCCCAGGAAGGTGTGATTTCGAGGAGTGGACATGCTCGGGAGGCGCCAATAGGGCAGAAACGCGCTAGTGCTCAACACAGTGGGCACGCGAGGGAAGGAAACATAGATGAGTATAGCAGTGTCTAGGCTCTTGCGCTCTACCGTATCGCAATGCGGGAGAACCAACTCAGCAAGCACCTATTTTAAAATCCTTAGAAAGCCAGCAGCAAGTGTGACGGCGTTCTAGAGATCCAGCCACCCAAGTCCTGTTTAAAAAATAATTTTTCTTAGCCGGTTTTAAAATAGTGTTAAATATAAACACTTTGTCATAGTCCAAGAGGAAATTCGAGCCCGCGCTGGTCAGCTATGATGGTGAGGAAGAGGGGCGCACGGAAAGTGATGTGTGTGCCGTGAATGCATTGTAGCGGAGAAGGAGCTACCGAGATGACAGAAAGGGAGGCTTTATTGGGGGGTACTCCTGCCTAGTTGGCTTTCGTTTCACGCTATATGCAACACTAACACTGAGTTTCCAAGTCGGGCCAAGGGCGCGGGCTCTCAGTGGGGACAGGCGACTAGAGTTAATCACAGCTAGAGCTATGACAGAGCATGAATAAGACAGATGGCTGTTTTGCCGAAAAATTTCTTTTAGTACCAGAGACAAAGAGAGAAAGGAGACGGTAGAGGTTGGCGACAAGCCTAATAGATAGTGTTTAAGCAAAAGGGACGATGAATTGAGGCGTGTCCGTGGTATTAGCACCAGGACAGCTGATGAATCCGAAGAACGGGGCTCAGCCTTTATGTTAGCTGTTGCAGGCGAAAGAGGTTGTCAGCTCAACTCAGGGGGAGTGGCTGTTGGCTCTACCCGTACTTCCCGTCTTATTCACCACGTGCCAATACCACAAGTAGAGCCGATCATACATTGAACAGGAGGTTCGCGAGACTGTGGCATCCATCTAGTTCTTCTAATTCATTTCCCAAATGGATGCTCCGGCGAAGAGTCTTATCTGCGTGTTCTTGTGCGCTCAGTCTTGGGTCTTTGGGCTTCCACGTCCGGGTGGTGGGGTGGTTGTATTGGGGGCGCGGGGTCACGTTTTGTTGTTAGTTGGGTGTCCAGGGTGGTGAGTTCTTATCTTGCAAACGCCAGACTGGTTGTCCCTAGCCTTGTAACACAAAAATGAAAATATATTGTGGGTTACTTGTGGCTGGACAAGGTTAATGGCTGCATCAAAGGTGGCTTTGGATCTATAGACAAAATCAAGACATTGTTGAGGCTGATTGCAATGCTAGCCTGCCGTTCACTCAGCTTAAATGGAAGAAACAACTTAATCTTATTATGGTCGTAAGAATAGCTGAAACCCTAAGAAGAACCACGTGGTACAAGGCATAGGGCGCAGTAAATGGTGCAATAGGCCTGAGTAGAAAAACTGACCATGTAGCCTCAGGGGTCTTTTCCCCACTGGAAACAACATGGAAAAAAAAAAACAACAACCAGGGGGCTGGGACGCAACTGATTGGTGGTTGTCCAGCACTAGGCTCTCTTTTCCCACCCATCCACACCCCCTGCTGCCCCAGCACTGGGCTCCCCACCCCCAAACGTGGGACCCGCTACCAGAACACAGCAGCCAAGCCCTGGCCGAGCTGCGACTCTGTCCCCATGCGGGTGGAGCTGCTGGGCGGCATGGAGTGGGAGTACTTCCAGGTGGCAGTGCAGCTGCAGGGTGACACAGAGAACATGGCCCCCTCCAGTAGCGTAGCTAGGGGGAGCAAGAGGTGCGGCTCTTCCCCCCCCCCCCGAGCACATTTTCTAAAAGCACTGCCTTTCCGCGCAGCCAGCACTGGTTTTGCATGCAGCCCCGGCTGGCTCTGGGCTCCACACCACCCTCCTCCCCCATCCCCAGCCCGGCTTGCTCGTTTCAGGTGGTGTTGGTTGGTTGCCTGGCTCCCCCTGCCCATAGCTTCCTGGATCACTAAGCCAAGCCTTGCTTGGTGCACGCTGCCCAGGAAGGGGTGGGATCTGCCGGGAGGGGAAGGGGCAGCAGCGCAGCCCCCAGTGGGCAGGGGGGAGACTGAGAAGCAGCAGCCCCATTGCGGGGACCTCTGAGCCTTTTAAATCCCGGCCGGCCAGCCCCAGTCCTGTTTTAAATAATTTTTTTATTAGCGTTTTTAATAGTGTTTTAAATACTTTTTTTCAGTCCAGAGGAAATTCGAGCCTGGGCTGCAGTGGCGAGAGGGGCTCCCGGAGTGTGTGAGGAGCCAGGGAGGGAGGGAAGTGGGGCCCGGGATGCAGGAAGGGAGGAGGGGTCCTACTGCCGCTGCCACTCTGAGTCTCCCAAGTGGGCTGTGCAGGGCGCCGCCGGGCTAGGCAGGGGGCGCAGATCCCAGCTCGTGCACTGACAGGGCGAGTGGCTTTTTGCCACTCCAAACCAAAAAAGAAAAAGGGAGGGGGTTGCCGCCCCTTAGAAAGTGCTGCCCCAAGCACATGCTTGGAGGGCTGGTGCCTAAAGCCGGCCCTGATCTGGGGACTGCTGCTTAAGGAGGGACCAAAAGGAGTAACACAGAGAGGGAACGGGAAGGATTCCAGAAACAGGCACTATTTACAAGTGCAGGAAAGAAGAATGTCCTGAAGGAAGGAGCTAGAGACTGCTAGCTGGACTCAGCCTGAAATTATGACTATCCCAAGGTGTATCCAAGTGAGCGCCTATCTACGTATATGGCTCCATCTCGTGAAGAAATGAAACCCTTGGGAAAAGGGTTCTCTTTGATTAAAAAAGTCTGTCTGGGTTAAGGGAAGTGAAGTGATGATCACCCACACCTGACTGAAAAGGGGTGCACCAGGGTGACCATCACAGGTACTTAGGCCTAGATTTGTAAAGCTATTTAGGGTAGTTCCACCCATGGCTTAGGAGTCTAAATTTCATTGAAATTAATGGAATTTAGGCTCCTAAGGGCCAAAATTTTCAAAGATATTTTGGTGCCCAATGGGAATAAGGCACCTAGGCACCTTTTTGAAAATCCCACTAGGAGGCGATCTGCATCATCAGGAAACTCACTACCTTTGAAATTCTGGCCCTATGTCACTTCTGAAATTGGCACTTACATACTTTTGAAATTTTACCCCTTCAGTGCTCAAGAGTGATTTAACAAAGTAACGAACATTCTGGTCTGCTTCAGTAAAGGTAGGAATTTATTTTAGCATGATCTAATGGCATACTGGGTTCTCATTTGGAAAATTGTACCCCTCTATTATACAAAAGACATATTTCAGAAACTGTGCAGTTGCAAAGCTGACAGCTGACTTTATGGAGTGGTTATATGGATCATGGGAATCTTAAGAACTGGATGGACACCTATTTGAAATAAAACAGATAGCCTCTCGGTTGCTGACTTTTATCTAGCTAAGCAACAGTTGGATTAATCTGCTCCTTTATGTGCAAAAAACTCACCTTCAACTGGGTGAGTAGGCACATACCATTCTCCATTTTTGTTCCTCCTCCTTTCATTTTCTGTATTTCACATATGATCTTGACATGGAAAATCAGCTTATTTTCTTCAACAGCTGTAGGATGCGGCTGTGGAAAATGGCTGCTTATCTGTTGCTGCTAGCAGATCCTATTATTTGATTAAATATCAACTGGCTATTCTTTACTCCTGTGACTGCCTGTGTGCACTACATAGATCTTTCATCAAGGCGCTCTCTCTCTCTCTCTCTCTCTCACACATACACACACACACAAGGAGGACGGGGAAGCGGCAAGAGAAAGGGATCGTGGGGAAAACAAGACAAGGAAGCGTTTAAAAATGCTGCTACTCTCCCTGACAGATTATTTTTAAATATCTTATCCTATGATTTTGTTTATGTGATCTACTGACTGTCTAGATGCAGTTCTACTTCTTGTTCATTACACCCTTTAGTACAGAGAGGGGGGGATGAGGCCAGGAGTTTGGTTAATTTAAATCTGGAGACACTGCATTAAGCTACTAGCTTCTAGCAGACAGGGGTTTTCAGGTGATACCTTGATTTGCCAAACATCAACCATGCTTCTGCACATACAGTGCACAAGTAAGTGACAACTGGTGATGTCTCCCCAAACCAAGGAAGAAAAAGCTGCAGAAAATTACCCTTTCCTACAGCATGATCTTGCCCTTCACCCCCTCACATAACACAGCTAGTTACAGACTCATTATTCTCTGTCAGCAAAATGGAACGTGCTTCTCGTTATTCTCCTCTTCTTCTCATACTAATATAGAATTTAGAAAAATCCAGAATTTACATCAGATGCCAAGAGTGCAAGACTGCCTGTCATATAGCCAGAGCCAAAGTGAAATGTCATGAGATGCTCCGAGGGTAAAGGCCACACCATGCTATGCCATCAGCACATGTGGATAAGTGCTCTAAGCAGGGCTATGCCATAACTCTTGTTCCACAGACCTTGCACAAAACAGCCTGTTGTGGCTACTTTATCCTTCTTAGAGACTCAGGGCTTTTGCAAGAGCTGACAAAGACCCTAGTGCAGAGCCTTCAAAGGCCACGAGTGGGGTTGTTCAAGAAGTGCAATGCCCACCTAACCTCTCTCACCGGGGGTTTGACTGAGAAGAGCCCAAAGATTGGTCTGGAGTGACAGGAAGAGGGTATGATCAAGGATGTACCAATTTGATCCATCCCTTCAGCAGTACAAATTAACATGGCCTTTTTTCCTCTAACGAAAGAGACATGGACTTCATCCAATCTGCCCCACCCATCACTGGAAAGCAGATGATATACACAAAATACTCGAAGAGAAGATCCCAAAAGTTTAGTGGTACCATTCCTTTTCCCAACAGCTCACCTCTAGCAAACCTACTCCTTGTGCTTCTGCATACACAATGTGTACTACCTAGTCTACGGGAGGACCTAATGTGCCCTGTGCAGTCAAGAATGAGCACAGGAGTGTGTGTGTGGTGACAGTCCTCAGCCTCTGGATATCCCTTTCTGGCTGACAGGATATGGAGCTGATGGTGGAACCATGACACCACTTTAACCTACGCCCTCACCAGGCTTTTTCAGGCCCTAGCACTTATGAAAGTGCGAGAATGGCACAAACATTCACACCCCCGACATCAGGGCTCTGACCAGCTCATGGTCAGAGGTGCTATAGAAGGTCGTTCCCTGAGCCCCACCTCCTCTTTTGTGCCCTGATGCAGAATCTGGCTCACAGAAAGGCTGGTATCATCCTTTGGAACTCCATTGCTCACACTGCCCATTGGAGCGTAAACAGGCCAGACAACTTTTCCTTGAAATAAGAAAAGCAAGTTAAATTCCCATTCTTCCTAAGCCAGATAATGTCTTCAGTATCTCAGAACTGAGAAGTGAGTGGCCGGGGGGGAGCTTAATCAGAGTAGACTTGTTTAAAATGTGACTACTCACCTGTGAGGGTTGTGTTTTTAGGTCTGTTAGCTCTTTGCTTTAAGGGTCATCATAACATTTGACTAATAGAAGATGGCCCATAATGTAAAGAGTACAGATAGTAACTCAAGTGATACAATATTTTTTATCAGAACAGATGTTCCTCTGAATGAGCAGGGAACAACAAGGTGTTCACTGTTTCAATGCTGTTTAAAGGGCAGCAGTAATGACAATTATAATTACCATCTGCTGTAGTACATAAAGCACCCACATGCTTTTCATACGGCCTCCAACGTCAATCTGAACCAGCATGTTGAGACGTCTTGGTCTAGGAAAAGGAGGCATTATCCCTCCATTGACTTCTCAGTGACAAGAGTCGTAGGATCAGTTACACCAGTGTCTCAAACCTCTGTGTCCCAAGGGGTGAGTTGAAGTGTAATGTTAAAGTAGATCAACTTTTACCATACTCCTTTCTCTGCTCTTCTGTTCTAATCCACATGCTGCAATAATGAAGTCAATACCATATTCACCTGACACGTAAAGCTGTCAGGCAACTTAATTAATCCTAGCATCTTAATACATATTTAAAATACTCTGAGTTCTTTACCCACAGCCTCCACCAGGAATTTGAAAACTGTGCATTAGCACAGGGGTATGCATTAGCTTTTGAAATCTACATAGAAGCTCACTCTCTTCTGGGCTTTAGTACAGAAAGCAGCTCAATAATTAACGTCCACTTTGGCTCTGCAAATGAAATCTGGTTTTGCTCTTTCAGTTGAAAACTCACATTTACATCAATATTCCAAATGGGTCAGCAGGGATGCAGATGGAATCTTTACACTGCTCCGTAAATAGCTTTAGCCCATGTCCTGGGTGAAAGTAACTGACGTTGCTTACTGGTATGGTCGTATTGCAAGCAACCCACCTCTCCTATACATTGAACTTCATGGATCCCTTTGAAGGACTGATATAGAAATTGAAGCTACTGCTACCAATACTGTCTCCAGTAAAACTTTAATATTGGAATAAAAGCCTGAAAAGTGAAAAAAACTCACTCTGTCACATTTCTCTCCTCCCTCCTCCTCTGGCCAGGCTGTGGAAGGTGGCTAGGCTCGGCGCTTCACCCCACTAGAAGGACGAGTTTTTTAAGTTTTCCAAGTGTGTTTCCTATTGACTGATTCTCATTTGAAACTCATTTGAGTGCTACACTTAGGATGAAATAATCAGTTTCACACATACAGAATGGGAAGAGTCTGTCTAGGAAGGGGTACGACAGAAAGGGATCTAGGGGTTATAGTGGACCACAAGCTAAATATGAGTCAACAGTACGATGCTGTTGCAAAAAAAGCAAATGTAATTCAGGGATGCGTTAACAGGTTTGTTGTGAGCAAGACACGAGAAGTCATTCTTCCACTCTACTCTGCGCTGGTTAGGCCCCAACTGGACTAGTGTGTCCAGTTCTGGGCACTGCATTTCAAGAAAGATGTGGAGAAATTGGAGAGGGTCCAGAGAAGAGCAACAAGAATGATTAAAGGCCTTGAGAACATGACCTATGAAGAAAGGCTGAAAGAATTGGGTTTGTTTAGTTTGGAAAAGAGAAGACTGAGAGGGGACATGACAGCAGTTTTCAGGTATCTAAAAGGGTGTCATCAGGAGGAGGGAGAAAACTTATTCACCTTCCCCTCTAAGGATAGAACAAGAAGCAATGGGCTTAAACTGCAGCAAGGGAGGTTTAGGTTGGAAGAAGTTCCTAACTGTCAGGGTGGTTAAACACTGGAATAAATTGCCTAGGGAGGTTGTGGAACCTCCATCATTGGAGATATTTAAAAGTAGGTTAGATAAACATCTGTCAGGGATGGTCTAGACAGTATTTGGTCCTGCCATGAGGATACGGGACTGGACTTGATGACCTCTCAAGGTCCCTTCCAGTCCTAGAGTCTATGAATCTATAAATCTATGATCAGCTAATGCTCTTATTTACTTTTCTCCAAAGTGGGAATTCTCTGGATTCTCTTGCCATTTTTCAGGATTCAAAACTGACAAAATTGTTAATTAAGTTCTTATAATCAGAAGCCCTTTCTTTGCATGTGCTTTGATCAGCTTTGTTTGAGGCAGTTGTGAATAGTTTTGTCCTCGTGTTGTCAACAACTGCTTGAATGAGTTGAGACGAATTGATTCTGGGGCTTTTTCCAGCACCGTTTGGTTTGCTGTTTTTGAACATCATGGATCGTTCAGCCTTCTGAGCTTGTTCAGTGTGAACTCCTGGGTCTGTTTTTAAGACTTTTGATTCTCTTGATGTAGATTTTCATTAGGTTGTCTGCTTTTGAAACGGTCATGTCTCATTCTAACATCTCAGACAAGTTCTTCAGTTCATCAGCAAATCCAGCATTAAAGAAAGGTTTCTGAAGAAATTGACAGAACACAGCTTTGAGTGTAGTCCTTGAATTAAGACATTCACTTCCGACTCTCGACTGGTCTTGTGAGGCCGCTGTGAAGTGTTTTGCCAAACCAGGGTATGTTTACCACATTGCACTTGAACACTTTGCTGATTTTTTGAAGCACAACATGTAATTCATTGGCACAATCACTCGGTTCACTAGAATTTTTTGGTGACTGATTGTACAAGGAATATAATGCATCCAAAAAAGCCTTAAAGTCATTTGTATCTCTGGTGACTTCCAAAGCTTCAATCGACAGCAAGTTCCAGTCTCTGGTTGAGGCAATGCCATAATATAGGTTAGAAAAGTCCATTTGTAGTAGTTTTCCAACACCAGCTTTGACTCCTAACATCACATTTGCGTTATCACTAGAAAAGTTGATCAACACTTCCAATACTAGTTCTTTAGTGACCCCACAACACAGCAAGCATTTTAAAATTTCCCCTTTAATGGCTGCTGCTGTTGTGCTCTGCAGCTCAATCAAGTCCAGAGGAAACGTAAGTGGCTTCATAATTCTATCTGTTCTGGCTTTCAAAAACAAAAAAAAAAATGATGAGACTTCCCAGCAAGAGCAGTCGATTCATTGACAAATACCCTAATTTTTGACTTATTGTCGATGATTTTGTTGACAATTCTCTCTCATTTCAGTGGATAAATGATGGATCATGTCTACACAAAACTGTTCTACTACGTAACAAATGCCTCATTTCAATTCCGTTGATTTGCTGCAGGTCAATGAGGCTCTCGTGGGTCACTGAGTGGTTGATTTGTTTTGGCAATGTAGTAGGCTGTTTGGAATACACGAGCAGTAGTTTCAAATGCTGCTTCTTCACTTTTAGCATTCAGATTAAGAAGAGTTTCTTTTTTAGTCATGGCTTGAATTTTTTCAGACTCCATGTGAGATGCAGATTTCTTACGTTCAGTTTTATTTATTTATTTCTTTACTTTTTATTGATTTTTGTGAAGGGAGGACACCTCTGTCTCTTTATTCTTTCAGTACAAGGATATTTCACAAGAGGCCACGTTTGGAAACATGTTAACCCGTCTTGCAGAATGCAGTTTCAAATCGGAAACATCATGACATACTGTGCACCCAACTTTACTGCCCGAAGCAAAAAGCCACTCGTTTTTCTTTTTGAACTCCTCAAATTGCATTTTTGACCACATAGCAGGGTATGGTGATGGAGTCTCAGTTTTCTTACACAGCAATTCAGCAGTTTCATTTGTCTCCTCTCTTTGTGGAGGCTCACCACATGAAAAAAGAGTCAAAGTGTCAGTGTTTTTTCCCTGTAGATGACTAGTTTCAGCTTCATTTGTTGCTGTTCTTTTTGACTGACAATGCCCCATTTCCACACTTTTACATTTAAACATGCGCATTCAACAAACCCTAATGGGTATCACCTCAGGCGGCATTTTTTTCCCCCTGCACTTACTGTCCTCCTACTGTAAATTCCTCGCCTGACAAAACTTGACCAATAAGAAGCAAAAGCGCACAGTTACCATGTGGTAACGTTTTGAATAACCACGTGAATGTCTTCCTGTGAAAACAAAATCTTCTTATCTTGCTTGACAGATCTACATCTATCTCTCTGACTCATATGTGTTCTAAATGTATATATTTGTACAGTATGGATGGATCTGTGAGAAAAGATAGCTTCTCATTGTAGGACCAACAACCCCGCGAGGGCAGGACACCATTAAGAAGCAACCCAAAAGCTGGGTGCCCACAGATGCGCTGGCGGCACCTAGCCAGACCTTGCCTCTTGCAGAAGTTCCCGAGATGTTAGTTGCAGAAAGACTGTCTCCCCCGCCACTCCTCAAAATGGTGCCAGAGCCCTCCCCACTCCAGAGTCCTGGGTTGCAAACCTGCAGAATGCATCTGGCCGCTGAAATGGGTGGCCACTTGCTTGCACAAGGACAGTATGTATGTGTATGTTTCACAATGTAGCTGCTGCTGACCAGCAGCGACCCTAACAATCGGCTCTTGCTGGTTGCTGCCTGCAGAGAGCTAGCAGCTATCACTACACCCAGTGCTGGGCTGGGTCTGCCAAGGAGTAGGTAACCGAGGCAAAAACCACAGCCAGCCAGTGGACAGGGGCAAGGGGCTGCACTGTGCCATGCCCGCCAGTGCCCCACCTAGACCCCCCCTATTTCCTAGCAAGTTAACAGATCTCAAGGATTGTTTAATCTCCCAGGCACATAAAAGGGTGCAGGAGGTACCAGTGGATGGCTAGTAGTAGAGTGAAGGAGAGGTGAATGAAGGACAACTAGAATAGCCTTCTTGAAATATATAAGATACTTAGAGAAAAAATTGTCAATTTCAGCTGCCACAGGACACTGAAACAAAACAGAAAGATCTGAGACTGTGCTCCTATGTCCTAACGACATTTCAGGTGTTTAATTCAATTTATAAATAGGGTGGAATGGAAACTATTTTTTCTTTCAAAGGTAACACAATAGTTTCCTTAAATATCCAGTTCCCCCCTTTAATCTCTTTGTGGTTTTGTCCATCAGGTTAATTGCTTTCCCTGTGATTCTTTCATTGCTTTAGCAAAATTCCTTTGCCAAACATAAGCCCCGATCACCATGACACATCTTCCCACCAGGTTCTCTATTTTTTTTAAATAATATTTCAAAGAGGATCTGCAAGCAGTTTGGGCATTACATTCATCCTCTGATGGGAAGGGATACCCTTGAACTCGGAAATAGTCCCCGATTCCAATTGTATTTGCGTATTGAATCCAGGGCAGAAAAAAAATCTGCCCCTTGGTCACACCAACAACTGTGAAATAAACAAGGATGCTAGAAATAGCCCCTAATCCTGCAGGTTAAACTCAGCTGTGTCTGTGGTTCAAGCTGTTATGCAGGCACTCCTGGGCTTCTCTGTCAACCAGTCCCCCTCCTCCCCACCACAAGCTAGAGAGGAGCCGCAGTCGCTGCTGAGTGTGAGGCAGCGGTGAAGCACTGAGCCTAGCCATCTTCCACAGCTTGGCCAGAGGAAGAGGGAGGAGAGAAATGTGACAGAGTGAGTTTTTACTTTTCAGGCTTTTATTAGCTGAGTTCAAGCTGTTATGCAGCCAAAAGAGGTGAAAGTAAGCAGGTACTGAATGCTTTGTCCACTTTCTTACTGGTACACCACCACACATGTTTTTTACTGGTATGCCGTACCGGCCAGTACCAGCTTACTTTCACCCCTGCCTACTTCTATCCAACACATGGGCAGTTCAAAAACATTTTTTTAAAAAACTTTCAAATCCTTTGCTGGCTTGGTACATTCCAGCTGAATTGCCCTTGCACACACAAAAGAAGGTTCAGGATCCTGGAGTAACAAAGAGGTTAGAAAATACATGATGCCAGCATTTCAACTTGAATTTACTCTAAGCATTTGTAAAGGTAAGAACAGGAACACAAGAATTGCAACACCAAACCAGATCAGTGGTCCGTCTTATCACATGTCCTGCCTGTGATGGTAGCCAATATCAAATGGTTCAGAGGAAGGCTTCAGCCTCCATAATGGACAATTACATAGTAAGTGAAGTCTCTTCCTAACCCCAGAAAGTTAGTGATTGGCATGTATTCCTTAGAATTTTAATCATCTCTAATTTATCTGTGGATGTTCTCCTTACTGATATACATAGCTAGTCCCTTTTGAATCTAGCTAAATTTTGGACATCAGCACCACCTTGTGGCAATGAGTCCCAAAGATATAGCATATACAAATAATTTTATTTAATTAGTTGCCTTAAATTTTCATTGGGAATCCTCTTGCCCTTATGCTATGAGACGGAGTGAACAGGATCATCTGATAGATTCCCATTCATTAATTTATATTCCTCTACCATGACCCCTCTTATTGGCCTCCTCACTTTCACATCTCCTAATCTTTGCAATGTCTTCTCATATAGAAAACCTTCCCTGCAAGTACATCCATTTTGTTGCCCATCTACGAGCCACATTGGTTTATGCTCTATTCTTTAAGTGACCAGACCTGAACACTAGCATTCAGCCGACTCTGGGCCCTGATGAAAAGGCTGGACCCATGGCTCCACTTCCTCCTCTCCCCTTTGAGACTACATGGTTCCCAGGAATTTCAGTCTTTTTGCTTGGACTGCCCAAGTGGATGAGATCCTGGCATGCTCTCTGTTATTCTCTCTACCCCTTGTAAGAAACAGTCACAATCTAGCTCTACATTTTTACACGATGGATACCCATCTCTCAAGGTGTGTATAAATAGTCATTAGAATGTGAGGAGGCCTGATTCCTGGTGTCCTTCCTTTGGGAACACTTCTCCTGAACTCAAGGGTGAAGACATCAAGGTTATGCCAATAGCTAAACTCTCTCTCCACGTTTAATATGTAAATAACATCACAGATCTTCCACAAATCTTGCCACCTTCCACTCTATATACAATGTTCACTTTTGACTTTGCCTTCTTGAATATAAATAGAACATAACCATGCCAAAAATAAAAACCCTACCAAAACACTATGGTGCAAACACAGTTCCCCAGACTGGAAAAACCATGAGTGAAAAAAATGCACTATGTATGACCTATATTAATCACATTGCTTAATGCACTGATGGAAGGCACTCAGATGCTATGGGGAGGAGGGCAGTGCAAGAACCTATATGCAGGGCCATAACCTGGATGGGGTGAGTTGGGTGGCGGCCCAGGGTGCAGAGCCACAGGGGTGGGAAAATAAGGCAGACGAATGATGAAAAAAATGGCCAGGAGAGCAAATATGATTGCAAGACCCAAGCACTAAATGTCTAGTTACTGCTCTGCCTATATGTATTAAATTAAAACAGTTTCCTTACCTTATTAAAAACAAGAAAGATCATTAGTTGCTACAACTCTTCTGATATTTGACTCCTTTGTATTAATGATCATTTTATCTTGTGAGCACTTTTTTTTTAAACTCTAAGTTAAATATTTAAGAAAGTAAGTGAGAATGGTTTTACAAAAAGTCAATTTTATGTTAACATGCCTATCCATTATCAGGAAATTGCTTGTTGCTATTTTTTTTTTTATTTGCAAGAAGGTTCACCAAAAGCTTAATTAACTTCTTTTATTGGACAGTAACTTTACACATATTATATTTCATTCTGAAAGCATCACCTTCTCTCTAAAAGAAAATTAAGAAAGGGGAAAAAAGTTGCTGTAAAAATTTTGAGATAGTCAGAATATATCAATTATTTATCTCAACATTCATTATCATACTAAAAGGCAGCACAAAGGCCTTGGGGAATTGTAGGGTTCATATAATTTCATTCTAATTATTCCAATTTACTGTAATTAAGGCACTAAAAAAACCACAGTGCAAGAAAGCAATAATATCCCTTTTAATGCCAACTGACAGGGAGACTGTCTAGCATTTTTACAGTATTATTTATTAGAACTGTGAGAGAGAAAATGTAAAACACCCATCCTGAAATTTAAGGAAATATTTTCTTAAACAAAAGGAAATTTCATCATGTATTTATTTCAGTGGTTTGTTTGTTCTTTTTTTTCCTTTCTATATCATCATCCCCAGAACCCAATGCATGGGGAATGGGACTGGGCTGAAAGTGCCCTGGGATGCTATTCCCAAGCACTGCCACTTGTCTGCTGTGGACTCAAGCAAGTCAGTACATCACCTTTTGCCTCAATTTTCCCATCTGTAAAATGGGGTGATGATACTTAGCTTCCTTGCAAAGAGCTATGGATGAAGCCATGAAGGAGTCATACAATAACTACCTGTGGTATCTACCTGTTACCACTGTAAAGTACAAAATGTTCAGAGTTGACCTATGGTTCTGTGCTCACTATAACTGATTGTGCACGTTTTGGGGGGTATGCAGTTTGGGACAAATTTTGCACACATGAAAACATAAGGCCAAATCCTCAGCTGATGTAAGTCAGTGTAGCTCCATTTATTTCAATGAAGCTATTTTGATTTATACCAGTTGAGGTTCTGCCCTTACATTTGCTCAGTAACTAGGTTGGATCCAAAGTAGTCACACATGAAAGCCAGGTATTGAGCAAAAACAAAGTTATGCAATTAGGGTTGGAGAATTTAGAGGCCATTGTGAAAATTGCACAGTCTGAGAAGTTTTGCGGCTTAACGGCAACAAGGAGAGCAAGGAGCATGACCTTTAAATTCAAAGGATGTTTTCCTTCTGTTTCTCCGTAATCTAAATTACAGAGCAGTAACATTAATCCCAGTGATACTCTGTTCTGAGTGATGCACAGAGCTTGTATTGGCCTATCCAAGTGCTGAATTTCACCCCAATTGCAGTGCCAGCCTACCCCAAGCCAGCCATGAAGTCTGTCCTTCTCGCCAATTCTTTGAAGTATGCTTCTTCACTTTAGTTCCAACATTGTGAATTATTACACTGAATGCCAATTAGAGATGCTTGTAGAAATTGTAAATAGAGTTTAATATAATTGAAGGATCAGTATTTTTAAATATCCTTCTCAGCTGCAGTCCTGAATAAAGACAGCAAGATTTTTCCCAGCTTTTCTACTGGTCCAGTGATAGGGTTACCAGATAGCAACTGTGAAAAAACGGGACGGGGTTAGGGGGTAATAGGCACCTATATAAGAAAAAGTCCCCCAAAACAGGATTATCCCTTTAAAAATAGGACATCTGGTCACCCTGTCCAGTAAGTGTTTGCTGTTCCCTGTAAGTTGCTCAAGTTTGTAGCAAGAGAACATGTGTTTCTGCTATCACCTGCATAATGTCTGCTGGGTCACTGCAGGTAGTGGGGTCCAGCAATATGCAGTGGGACTTGACATCCCAAGACCAGGCAATTTGGATATGCAAAGCCTGCAAGATCAGATTCTCAGTAACTATTGCGCTGGATGTGAACCTCTTAACCTGCTTATTTAGGCAGTCAAGCTCATACTTTTAAAATCTCTGGATCCTTGGTAAATCTATTTGTTAGTCACCTTGAAAGAAAATAAAACTGGAAAAGTTAATAAAGCTAAGAGGTTACTTGACAAATATGAGACAGGAGCAATCCAAGAAGTATTTGAATGAATTCATACTTTAAAGTAATAAGGCCATGTATATACACCCACTGAAGCATGCCTTTGTGGAAGCATAAACTAGGAGTTTTAAGCCTAATCGATGCATGCAGAAAGAAGAGAGAATACAGCCAGAATCCTGCCTGGGCAGACCCATGCATATGCATAGACCCATTTAAGCCACGAGGGATGGAGAGAGGCACAGAAGTAGCTGGATTTACAGATCTTTTAACCTCTAATTTAAATATGCTTTGTAGGGTTCATCAGGACGATTCAGGTTATAATAAATCAAAAAGCGGAAGAACAAAGGTGATCATAGCCACAGATGGAGACACCTGTATGACACAGCCAGGATAGTACATCTCCTTACTCACAAGTAGGTACCCTCTATATAGTATAGTGGACTATATCTGTAAAAAAATTGGACTTTCCTCCTTCCATCTCCCCCCACCACCACACTTGTCACCTTCTCTCCCAAGTGGAATGACAACTGAGTAACACTTGCACTCAGATCTAGCTTTCACATCCACAGTAATTGATTGGGTTCCAAATTAGGCCAGATGGTTTCAACCCTTCCTTTTATTAATTCAAGAAAGGAAGGGTTTGGGGAAGGTGAATTTCAAGGAGTGTCTGTTCATACGCTTTTATGAAGGTTTATCTGATACTACTACAAAATACATGAGGGCTGTCTCTGCTTAAAGTCAATGCAGGTACAGGGATCTGTGCACAGGGATCAGCTGATATCAGCAAAGGATGGCTATATAATGTTAGGAATATGTGTTATGCTGGGAGAAAAAAAACCAAACAGATGAGAGTTATACTGTATGCCGAGAGAATTATATCTTCCTCGTCAGAGTCTGTGCCCAGTAATCAAGAGACGCTTTTCACAAGAGAACTCATATTTCACATGTCAAAAGAAATGAAAAAAAAATAATTAAATTGCATGATATCTTAAGAGAAAATATACTTCAGTACATTGATATGTTATCTTTAGTCTAACCAAATGGAAAGACACATTTTGGAAAAAGAATTGTTTATGAGCTGTAATCCATCAAGAAACACTATAGAGTTTATAAGCATAGACCTGCATATAACAGTTTGTCATAAGTAGTAAGTGCCCCATGTGTGTTCTGAAAAGCAGAGCATAGGCATTGGGACTAGGGGCATGGCAGCAAGCCCTGCCTTGAAATGGTTTCCATTATATATGGGTTTACAGTTTGATTCAGTGGCTTTCAGCACCTCCATTATACAAACTGTTCCAGAACCTCTGAAGCAGAGACACACACAAATAAGCTGTAGCTCACCAAATCCATTGCAATACACGTTGAAAGCTTAAACTGCCCTTGTGTTCCAAGCTACTCCAATGTTCTGTACAACTGCAGTTTATTAACTTGCATAAATGATTTGGCCAAGTGTTATGGCACTTATGTTATACATGGGTTAAGGTTTTCCAAGCCAACTTGGGGGATTTAGCCACACAACCTCCATTAGTTTCAACCTAAAATTGAATTAGTGGTTATCTATTTACTAGATGCATCTAAAGAAGATAAAGCTGGACAAAAGTGACTCAATTGCCTAGTTGGGTTTGAAAATCTCAGCCAAAGACTTTATTTAAGCTAGCACCTTAAAAAGTAATATTTCAATAAAGTGGTTCACATAAAACGTTTCCCCATCCATAGCCTATTATAAATCCCCAAATGGAGGGCTGCATGCATGCTTATAAAGAAAAAGGGGAAGAGAAATTGAATTATATTTGTTTCCCCCAAGAACACTTTATCGTTACATCATTATTTCTTTGTTTTGAGATAGCATCTAGGGGCCCCCCCATCACGGATCAGTGCCCCATTCTCCTAAGCACACTTGCAAGTTTTGTATGAAGTGGAGATATTAGGGATGTGTGTATTTTGCTTCTGAAAAGTATATTATTGTCTCCTATTTGAGCACCTCGAGGGCAGGGGTAACAGCATCTACTTCTCCCCCAGAGTTCATCTAACAAGGTGACAGGAATTCAACCCTCTAGTGACATGTGCAATACAGCATAATTATGGTCCCTATTGCCTAGTAGTTTAATGTTTTGTGAAACTGAGCATTTTTCATAGTTGCCTCTGACAAAGAATATGCCAAATCAATAGGGGGGGAAAAACAGTTCATTTAACTGCATGGACACAAGTTTAAAAGCAATCTATTTTGTGCTCTTTGCAGTGATCAAAGAGAGAGAAAACACACGGAGAAAGCACCTGAGAGCTCAGTGTAGGCCACCCACAAACAGAGGAAAGGTTAAGAAATAAAACCCCTCTTAGTGTTCAGAGCTTTTCCAGCTTCATGAACCCCTCTTTCTCTCTCTTTGAAGGAGGAGACCATTCCAAAACAATTACTGCCAAGTACTGCCAGTCTGCATGCTGTTCTACAGCCATATTTTTTCCTGTAAAAGCTGAAACACACGAGAAAAACTGAACTCCAGACTTTCCCCATCCCAAACCTGCCTGGAAATTTAGAACTAGTCCCAAACCACATTCACAAAAAAAATGAAGCCAACAAGAAGGCCTGCACAATAGAACATTTTGTATGAAGAAGATATTATAGGCCACAAACAAAATAACAAAAGTAAAAATATTACTTAAGTATAGGAAAAATTTCTGATGTCTCTTTTAATGGAATTCTTCTCTTGTCTCTCAGAGAACTTTAAATCTCTTCCTCATCTGATGAGGATTCAAAGATTTTACTGTATCCCCTGGGGAAAAGAACTACCAAAACAAAGATTTACAAAAGAGATGGGCAGAGCTGGACAAATAACGCATTTCAGGGGGCAGCGAAACTATTTGCTTTGAATTAGGCAAATAGTTTTGGCTGGAAAAAAAAACTGAAATTTTTTTTGGAAATGTCAAAACAGTTCATTTAGTCATGGTCTCTAATCAACATTTTCTAAACAAAATGTCAGTTCAAATCAACATTTCATTTAGAGAGGGTCATTTCGAATCAAAATTCAAAACATTTTGTTCTTCCTGCACATTTTTTTTCCAGTTTTTTCATTTCAGCAAGAAAAAAAACCAGAATTCTCTTTCGGTTTAAAACAAATCCTTTTTTTTTCGTTTTTATTTTTGGAAGCAACTGAACCGGAAAAAGAAATCAATTATTTGTTCAGCTCTAGTGGCTGGTGGTTTTATGGGTCTCCCTATGTGGGTGCCCATAAGAAAACATTGTAAAAAGGCTTGAGTTTCAGAAAGTGTTGAGCACTCATCCTCTGGAAAAATCAGTCTACTTTGGGGCCCCTGGAATGGAGGCTTCCAAAATGACTAGTTACTGTTCAGAAAATCTTGGCCTAGGTTTTTTTGGGTTGGAGGGGGAGATAACCTTTAACTTGGCTTTTATTTATATTATTGCCTTATTTGGTGGAGGAACAGACCACTTCAGAAAGAAGAGACAAGAGGTGGAGAGGGCAGGGAAATAACTGATTACACTTTCATGCAATTATTCTACAATTATGACTCTACGGCACATAAAGCTGTGCGTGAAATCTGTGTGTGTACAGATGAGAGCTTTATATCTACAGTACTTATTCCCAGGATGTTTAACAAGGTGAACAGCAATAAAAAAAGACCATTTTTGGAACTGTCAGACGCCACTAGTTTTTTTTGAATAAGTCGTTGAGATTCTTGTTTGTATCCTTGTAAAGGTCTATACAGGGCGCAGTGAAAGCTTGATTATTTTGCACAAAAATAACCTCTGCAAGCACTCTGCTCATAGACTGTATCATTCAGACACACACACTGTATAAACAAAGTGTGTTTCTTTTTCCCATTAAAGCACAACTCCACAGTTGCCAAATTAGCAATTATATACCCAGGATCTTATTCCCCGTTTATACAAATATCACTTTACACAGCTCCTGTAGTGTAAAGGGGAGTTAAACTGGGCATAAATTACACTTACCCTCAACTTCAAGGCTCCTCCACCCTGCTGCAGTAGCGTAAAGTGGACTTACAGTAAATGAGAATCAGGCCCCAATACACATTATACTACTTGGACAGGAGACCTTCAGGTAAAGTAAGGTGCTGCAGGAAATGGGATTGGCCATTCAGTCCAGAGCTCCTTCCCCTCCGGGTCTGTACTGAACCATGTTACTAACAATGCTAGTGGTGTAACGGGAGGAGCTATCTTTTAGCACAAGATTAATCCTGTCCTCTCATTTACAGCTCATTAAAATCTCTCCTCCTTTCCTTCCTCATCCTTAAAGCTTTTAATAGATGAGGGCAGGAGGGTGGAATTTGCTTTTCCCTACCAGCCCACTTTCACTTTGAATTTCTCCTTATCTCCTTTCCTATTTGCTTCCTTTAGGCCCATCAACAATCTGTTGCTGGAAACTGCTGTCACTGCACATCTGGTGAAGACATTCTATACTGATGGGATAGCACTCTCCCGTCGTTGGGGTAAAATCTTGTTTTTGGTATATTTCTCCTCTAGTCTCCATCTTGTTTCGTAAAAACAACAAAGTAGGATGCCATTTTGGATGCCCTCCTTCATGGAGAGCTTCCTGCCCCTCCTGCCTGCCTTTTTCAAATTAGAGCGGGAAAAGGCAAGGAGCGGTTAGAATCACATGACTGCATAGTCTGCCTGGCAACCACAGACTATTTAGGTGGCAGCCTCACTGCTGCTCGGGGCTGTCCATCCTAGTGGCAGCCAGTGCTTCCCACATTATCAGCCAGTGGAAGGAGTCTAGGTAGGCCAGGGTTATAGTGTACGGTGACAGGTCCCATCGGTGTCATACACTGCACACGCCTGTTCTCATTTTCACCTGCAAGTCTGCATATTACTACTTAGGACAACACATAGGAGATGGAAGACAGAAGGAAGAAGAGAGAACCCACTTACCTGGTGATGATCACATCCTATTCCTGTGCTCCAGTGTTCCTATGGTCCAGCAGCTTCAGTCTTCCTTGGTTCTGTCCAGGATTCCAGAATCACCCTCATCGTGGTCAGAGAGTTTGTTCCGTGGGACAGTCGGGGTCCATCCCTTGGGCAGGCGGGGTTTGTGCCTAGCACAAGCAGAGAGACGGTACTGGAGTTTCCTTTTATTTTGTCTTTTGGTTATCCCAGTGTATCAGGTTTGTGGGCTCCTGACTTCAAGTCCATTTCCATCTTTTGTTAAGAACCGAGTCATTTGTATTTACCTGTGTTTTGTTATTGCTTGTGCTTTGTTATTACTTGTAACAAGGATTCCGCTTTTAAGACCAGATTGGTCTAATAAATCTTACTGTATTTGCACCTTACCCTGTTAGTTTCATTTTTAATCATCCCAGTAACAGATACGGGGAGGGGGAAGGGCCTGCAGATAAGCCCATCTTCTCAGCAGCCTTAGAAGGTAAACACCTTAAGAACTATTTTGGGCTAACACTGTCAGCATAATTAGTCCACCACTGCGAGAGGTGGAAGCTATGTCAGCAGGAAGCGCTCTCCCACCAACATAGCACGGTGTAGACAGTGCTTAGGTCGCTGTAATTTGCATCTCTCAAGGAGAGTCTTTTTCACACCACTGAGCAACGCAAGTTAAATCAACTTAAGCGGGTAGTGCAGACCTGCCCTATGTCTCTTGCCATTCTCAAATGTACTTGTTCTTTTAGCTTCTAGCATCTCTCTCCCCAATATCCTTCAAAATCCATTTCCTTTAGGCAGGGCCGGTGCTTCCATTTAGGCGACCTAGGCAGTCGCCTAGGGGGCCAGGATTGGGGGGGGGGGGCGGCATTTTGCCGCTCTCTGGTGGCCAAATGCGACGGCGGGGTCCTTATGCCCTCTGGGGTCTTCAGCAAGCATTCTGCGCGGTCCTTCATCGCTCCGGGACCTGCCGCTGAAGTCCCTGGAAGACTGGGGTGGCGGAGGACCCCTGCCCACCCGCAGAATTGCCGCCAACGACGGAGACGCGCGACAGACCCCCACCTAGGTGCCAAAAACCCTGGCACCGCTCCTGCCTTTAGGAAATCCTTTAATACTGCTCACTGACTCCAGAGTTGCTACTGAACTGTGATTACTCCTAGCATGCCTTTTCTGTTTGAATTATAAACTAAACTATACAGAGCAGGCAAGAGCTTTGTCCTTCTAGTGTCTGAAAACAAACCCCATCAGTCTTATGGCACTTTTAATAAATTAAATAAAATGTTACATTTTAGACAGACCAAACCAGTGGGTACAGGAGTCTCGGTCCTATTGGTTCCAAGAGGTGGGTGGGCAAATCCCGTCCACTTCTAAGAACCTCCCCCAGCCTAAGGGAGGTCCACAGGTCTAGGACCAAGCAAGTCCGTGGGACAACTAATGAAAACAACAGGATTGGGAGTGAGGTCATAGCTAAACAAAGGGAACCTGATGGGGACACCGAACAGAGAACTCCGGACAGTGCCCACTGCTCCTCAAAGGCGTCAAGGGAGCCAGTGGACGCCACCCAGAGGACCTCCGCCCGGATGAGTGAACGGACAGAGGAGCAGAAATAGGCCCCACAGTCGCAGGAAAACCCATCAGCCAACCTCCTCTCCCTGGTGTTGTAGATGGCTAGTTTGGCCAGGGCTAAGAGGAGGTTGATAAGGAGATCCCGCGACTTCGTGGGGCCACGGATGGGGAGTGTGTAGATAAAAAGGTGAGGGGAAAAGTGCAACCAGAAATGCAAGAAGATATTCAAAAGGAGCCGGAGCAGGGGCTGCAATCTGGCGCACTCCAAATAAATGTGCGCCAAGGTCTCCTTCTCGCCACAGAAAGGGCAGCTGTTAGGGACAGGGGTGAACTGCGCCAAGTACACACCCGTGCTCATGGCCCCATGAAGGAGCCACCAACTGACATCCCCGGCAGGCCGCGAGACCAGGGCAGAGTATAAGCTGGCCCACCGGGGCTTCTCACCCTCGAGAGATGGCAGGAGGTCCCGCCATTTTGTATCAGGGCGGGACGCGAGGGTGAGGTAGTGAAGGGTGTGGAGCACGAGCATGTACAGATGTTTCCATGGCGCAGCCTGGAACAGAATCGGCTGCAGATTGTGCAGCCGGCTCGCAGTGAAAGGGTAAGGGGGCCGATTGGGTCCACGGGGCAGGGGCCCTATAAAAATGTCCACAGGGCCAGGGGTGAAGGGTGGGCGGGGCGTGCCCTCTCGTAGGACCTGGTCGAGGTAGGCCCAAACAGCAGGCTGTAAAGTGGCCTTCACCTCCTGAAGTACGTGTCGGGGAGTACGAGGTCTAGAGAGCCCCATGCGCTGAGCGAGTGTCAGGGGATCCAGCCAGTCTCCCCGGTCGTAGTCCAGGTGGTCTCCGACCCTGGTGACTCCTGCCAAGACCAGCCTCTGGCACACCGCGGGGGACTCCGCCACCTGCACACGAAGCTGGGGATTGTGTAGCAGGGGCTGCGCGAGGAGATCAGCCCCCACGGTGGCTGCCACAGATCTGGTCGTTGAAAAGAGCTTCCAGGTCCGGAGGAGGTCTTGGTAGAAGACAGGGAGCCCAGAGATGTCTCGCAGAAGACATCTCGGATGGAGGTAAAAGAGCTGCCAGTAGTATCGGAGCCCTAGGAAGCGGCAGAGGAAGGCATGAGCCAATACGCTCCACGTCAAACTACTTGCACCATACAGGAGCTTCTGCAGGGCCTGGAGGCGGAAGACATGGACCTGAGTGCGTAGGCACTTCAGGCCCTGCCCCCCCCCTCCTCCAGGGGCAGGTGGAAGACCCCTGCAGAGACCCAGTACATTCCTGGCCAAAAGAACTCCAGAATCGCTGTCCGGAGGTTGGCCAGGAAATCCAGGGCCGGGACCAGGGTGTTGAGCAGGTACCAGTGCATGGACAGGACCAGTTAATTAAGCACCAGTGCTCTCCCTTGAAGGGAGAGGCATCGGAGTATTCCTGTCCTTTTCCGGAGCCGCTCCGTCACCCTGCCCTCCAAACCGTGCCAGTTCTCCGGCGGAGACGGATGCGTGGCAGAAAGGTAAACTCCGAGAAAGAGCAACGGACCAGCGCTCCACTGGATAGCCTGAAGCGTGGGTGGGACGGAGCTCGCCTGCCACCCATCCCCGACCACCAGGCCAGAGCTCTTAACCCAGTTGACCCGGGCGAAGAGGCCGCCGAGTACACAGCCTGGCAAGCCTCCACCCGCGCCAAGTCTCCCGGGTCCTAGACCACGAGGAGCACATCATCAGCGTACGCCGACAGGACCAGCCGCAGCTTCAGCTCCCAAAACACCAACCCTGTCAACCTCCTGTGTAGGAGACAGAGGAAGGGCTCGATTGCCAGAGCATACAGCTGGCCTGAGAGGGGCCACCCCTGTCATACTCCCCGCCCGAAGCTGACCGGCTCGGTCAGGGTCCAGTTGAGCCTAACCAGACACTCCGCAGAAGCATACAGCACCTGGAGAAAACCCACAAACTGGGGTCCAAAGCCAAACGCTCGCAGATTGCTTAGGAGATACCTGTGATCCACCCTGTCGAACGCCTTCGCCTGATCCAGGGACAAGAGAGCGAACGACAGACCATCCCTACACCCTAATTCCAGAAGATCCTGGACCAGATACAAGTTATCAAAGACCGTGCGGCCCAGGATGGTGTAGGTCTGGTCTGGATGGACCACATCCACCAGCACGGACCCTAACCGCATCGAAATGGCCTTCACAACGATTTTGTAGTCTGTGCTGAGGAGCGAGATGGGACGCCAATTCCGTAAGTTGCGGAGGTCCCCCCTCTTCAGCAATAAGGTGAGCATGGCTCGCCTGCACAAGAGAGGGAGGACCCCAGTCTGCAAAGACTTGGCCCAGACGGTGACCAGGTCTGGGCCGAGGATGTCCCAGAACACGCAGTAGAACCCCACGGTAAGCCCGTCCATGCCCGGAGATTTATTAGTGGGCATACGACGGAGGGCTTCCGAGAACTCGCCCAGAGTGAGAGGCAGTCTAGCCGGTCCCGGTCACCCGTGCTGACCGTCGGGAGTCCGTCCCATAGCACTCTGCAGTGTTAGGATCAGTCGGATCCGGGGAGAAAAGAGTCACGTAGCAGGCCCTGGCCCTCTCGCACATCTCCGCCGGATCCGTGAGGGTGGTGCCGTCCTCCCCCAGGAGGCAGGTGACGTGCTTCTTGGCCCCCCTCCTTTTCTCCAGGGCGTAGAAGAAGCGGGAGCCGCGGTCCATCTCCCGAAGGAGATGAATGTGGGATCAAACAAAAGCACCCCGGGCCCGATGGTCTTCGAGGGCCCAGAGTTCCTCCTGCTTCTCCCGGCACACTCCGCAGAGGGATGGATCCTCGGGGCTGGCGGCCAGACGCCTCTCCAGCTCCAAGACCTCCCGCTCCAGCTGCTCTATGGCCGCATCCCTCCGCCGGCTGGCGCCCCGGGTGTAGTCACGGCAGAAGAGCCGGGTGCGCACCTTCCCCAGATCCCACCACTGCCGCGCCGAGGGAAAGGCACGCCTCTGCCCTTGCCAGGCCAGCCAGAACTCCCGGAAGAATGCCACGAAGCCGCATCCTCCAGCAAACTATTATTAAAGTGCCAATAGGCCGGCCCCAGCCTCTCCACACAGAGAGGCCGTCACGGTGGCAAGGTGGTGATCTGAAAAGGGGGCTGGCCCAACTCTGGAGGAGTGGGCCCGTGAAAGGTGGAAATGTGACAGGTAAATGCGGTCCAGCCAGGAGTGGCGCGACTGATGGTCCTCCACCCAGATGAAGGTGAACGCTGAGACGTCATCCGGGTGGTGGTCACGCCAGACGTCCAACAGGGAGTGGCGTTTGATGATCTCCTGGAGGACTTCTGCGGCAGCCGGACACTGCTTGGTCCCCGAGCGGTCTCGTTCCTCGAGGGTGGTGTTAAAGTCCCCTCCCAGGACCAGGCATTCACAAGGATCCAGGGAGCCGAGGAAGGCGGACGCCTGCTGATAAAAACGCAACCTCTCCAGGCCTGATGTCGGGGCGTAGACGTTGACAAGATTAACCACAAGCCCCTCCATGTGGACCCGGAGGTGCAGCAGGCAGCCCGGCACAGCCTCGGCGACCCCCAGCACCTCAGGCCGTAGGTCGGGGGAGAACAGGGTCACCACTCCAGCCATGCGAACCGAGAGGTTGCTAAAGTAAACCCCATCCCCCCACTCCAGCTGCCAGCTAGCTTCAGCGGCTGGATCCATATGGGTCTCCTGTAGGAAAACCACAGAGTACCCCGCCTCCCGGAGGAAGGAGAGCACCTGGCTCCTGCGGAGACCCATCCTACAGCCCCGGGTGTTTAATGTAGCAAAGATGATCGGTGCCATGAGGAGGGCTGGAAGGGATCCTCGCTGGATCCTCCATCAGGCTGTGCAGCAATCCGTGACCTACCCTGTAGGTGAGTAAAGAGTCATGGAAGAGGCTGACCTGCTGGTAGGCCGCGGCGGCCTGCTTCCTGGTCCTCTTACCCTCCCCCATGAGGGCCCTCGCGGCCTGGAGGATCTGATGGAAATCCCCACTACCACTGAAGCGCAAGTTGGACTTTGTTACGGGAGCCACGGACGTCCTCAAGGAATTCCCGCAGCTCCTCCCTCAGCACATGGGGGGCAGGTTACTGATCTATGACTGTCCCTCAGGGGGGGCCCCCCGTCACAGCCCCGAGGCCCACTGAGGCAGGCAGGCAGGGGGCAGACCCCTGACGTGGCATCCAATGGGCTGATGTCACGTGACCTGCCCCGCTCTCTAGTTCAACAGGGGGTGACAGAAGGAAAACAGCAGCCCCTGATGGGTTGGGACAGGGAAAAACGTCTAAAGCCACTCCCTGGGGGGTATTCCCAGGGCAGCACTGGCATCATGGGAGGTGGAGGCGACAAGGACAGGGCTGGCATCAGGGATAGGGAAGGGGACAGGAGTAGGAAGAGAATCAGGGAGCGGGGCAGAGGCAAGATCCTGAGCCTCAATAGCTGGGCTGCTGGAAGGTGACCCTTCCTGGTTAGGCTCAGGGATCTGGGGAACGGGAAGGGGACCCCTAACGATGCCGGGCTCAACCACCATAGTTCGTGCGGCAACCCCAGCATCTGGAGATGAATGGTATTTGACGGGGTCCCTGCCTGGGAAGGAGGTCAGGTGCTCCACACCCAAGAGGAACACCCCATGGGAACCGCGTCCCGGCAGCAGGGCACCAGCCGTTGCCCCAATGGGCTTGGCGGCCGTCAGCAGGGTGCCACCTGCAGCTGGGCTGATGAAAGGCTCTGGGGGACCCTCAGAGGCGGGAGCAGAAGCAGTGGTCAGGGGAAGGGAACATGGGGACAGGGGGACCGTGGTGAGGTTGCTCACAGCGAGGCCCGCTGGCAGAGGGTTGTCCTCCCCCTGCTTGACCGGGATCAGACCCAGGGCCTCAATTTCCTCGTAGATGGAAGGGAGATCACCGTCCATCACCTCAGGGCCCTTTCCGCCAGCACCTGAGGCGACGCCCACCTCAGCGCTCGCAGGAGCCTCAGATGGTAAGGGGGCGAGAGGGATTCCCTCGGGGGCTATCACAGGAAGGGACCCCGGAGGAGGGGCGGTGTCACCCTCCGATGCTGCCACGTTGTCCCCAGCCAGCACCACAGAATGGGAGTCGTCATGGGGCAAAGCGGAAGGCTCGTCATCAGTGCCCCCCTTCCTGCTCTTCTGGGGGGTCTCTGAATCCGAAGGATGTAAGGAGGCTTGAGCCTTCCACTTGCCCCGCTTCTCCTGCACTAAGGACCAGACCTCCATGGCATCATCAGGGGGCTGGCTAACAGGGGTCGCGTCGCGGGGGGAAGGGCAATGGCTCAGGGACTCGGGGAGGCAGTGGTGGGGTAGCAGGACTGAGGGAGGATTCCCCCTGGGGCGAGCCCTCTCCCACGCCCCGCAGTATCTCCGCTGCACCCTCCTCCACAGCAGTGGACCAAGAAGGAGGAGGGCAGCTTCGGGCGCCCAGCAGCCAGGGGTATTGGCAATGACAGGGCCGGCGCCTCGCCGGGGCTTGGGGGTATGGGACGCTCCTCAGTGCTGGGCCAAGGGGCAGTCCCTCCGGACGTGCCCCATCGCCCGGCAGAGATAGCACCAGGCCTCCCCCATCAAATAATACACCCGGTAGAGGGCTCCCTGGTAGGGGACCAGAAAGGACCCCTTGAGCGCCTCTCCGCCACGCACTGCCGGAGGCAGTTGAAGCTGCATTTGCTGGTGGAAAGAGAGGACGTGACGCAGGGCGGGGTCCTTGCAGCCCAATGGGAGAGGGCTGATGACGGAGATAAGGCGCCCCAGGGCAGGGTGGCATTGGGCAGGAAGGGAGGGACAGAGGTCAGGATCAAGCGGACCCCCAGGTCTTCCAACAGCTCCAGGGGGACGAACATGCCCCCCACTGCCAGGCCCATCTCTACCACCTCCTGGGTGGTGGCCTCCAATGCTAGAAAGAAGATTACCCTCCCATACATTTTGGAGGCTGCCACGATGGCCGTGGGCCCCATCACCCTTGCCAACGCCCGCACGTAGGTCTCCACGTGGGGTGAGGCGGGCACCAGGAGGCAACGGACTCCATGCTTCCTGGTCAAGATGGGGAAGGGGCCACAGCCACTATAGATGGTAGCAAAAGCGGCGGTCGGAGGAGCAGCGGCAGGCAGGGGGGCCGCCGCCACCTGGGCATACGCCCTGGGGGCCGAGGGAGGGACACCTGTGGAACTGGTGGAGGGAGCAGTGGGGAGGGATGCTGCAGCCGGCAGCGGGGGCAGTCTCTGCCATGGAGGGTCTGGCCTTTTTAGCAGGGCCCTTACCCTTTTTCCCACCCAGACCTTTCCCACCAGCTGGGGGGGCTCCCCCCAGATTGGAAGGGGCGAGGGATGTGGCAGCAGTGGAGGTCTCCCTGGTACTCGCCACCGCCGGTGCCTCAGCGGGGGCGGTGGCGGTGGCAGGTGGACCGGCAGCAGTGGTCAAAGTAGAGGCCTGGGGAATGGACACGGAGGTAGGTGGAGGAGGGGCAGTGTGAGCATCGCGAGGGGTCTCCCCCGCCGCATCCCCTGCCATAACGAGAGCGGGGAGGGGAGGGAAGGGAGAGGAGGCAACCACCCTAGGCTGCAGACAGGGGAGGAGGGCACCAGAATGGGAAGGCTAAAGGGGCGTGGGGAGCAACCAAGGTCCTAGGGATGGGAGGGTTTCAGGGCACCGACGCAGAGGGGAGCTCTGGCTTCCCTAGTTGCATTAGGGGATCAGAGGGGACAATGGCAGAGGGGGGATGCAGTGAACAAGGGGAAACCAAACAGGGAAGGGCACAAGCGCATGGGAGGGGGCGTGGGCGCACGAGGGGAGGGACTAATCAGGGCTGGGGGAGCACAAGGTGGGGGGGAAGGGCAAGCTGGGAATGGGTAAAGGGACCACGGGGACAGTTGCAGGGCTGGGGCAGAACTAGCAGGACCACAGAGGAAAATAGGTGGGGCGGACAAATGTGGCAAAGGAAAGGGGGTCAGTCCAGGGGGCGGGGGGGAGGGGGTGCGCTCACGGACACTTATGCCAAAAAGTCAATGGTGAGCTGCTGCTGCTGCAGGCCCAAATGATGGAAGCGGGTGTGGTGAGCCAGGCGAGCAGCTCAGTCCCAGAGGCAGGAGGCTGAAGCAGAAGGAAAACAGCCAGCAGGGGTGGTGGAGGGGGCAACAACGGTGGTGGGGGAGAAGGGGGACATGGATGGACCGGGGGCAGGCTCCATGCCACACCCTTGGTGTCCCAACAAACACAGTCCAAACCCCCACCACAAGAGCATAGTTCGAAAAAGAAAGACTCAGTCCAGAAAAGCCCCCTCCACAGCGGTCTCCACGTGGTGTCCCAGCAGCAGGTGGTCCTCTCCTCCTCCTCCTCGGGGCTCCAACGGCTCCCCAGCAACAGCCACAGTAGTCCCAGCAGCTTCAGGTGGTGGTGGTCTGGTGTCCAGGCAGGAGGACCCTGCTCAGATGGTGGTGACCTCAGTAACAAGAGCTGGGGTCCCTCACTCCCCTCCTTCTCTGGGAAGCAGACCTTCAGCAGCCTTCTCCTCCCTCCCCAGGGCTGTAGGTGGAGCAACAGCAGCAGTCAAGGGTGTGTGGGGGGGGTGAGGGGATCAGCAGCCAGCCAACTAGAGGATAGCAGAGAAGGAGGAAGTGGGGATGGAAGTGGTGGTGTCTGGCCCAGCCAAGGGAACAGCAGGAAGAGCAGCAGCAGCAGCGACGGCCCCGTGCCCAGCAGGAACAGCAGCAGCAGCAGCCCCCCTCTGCCTCCTTCTCTACAGCAGAGCAGTAGAAGGGAGAGCTACTGGCCACAGGAGAAGCAGGCTTCTGTTCCCTGAGTGACCAGAACAGGGGCTGTACTGGAGTAATCAGGAACCTGCTAGAACCAATTAAGGCAGACAGGCTGATTAGAACACCTGCAGCCAATCAAGGCAGGCTAATCAGGGCACCTGAGTTTAAAAAGGAGCTCACTCCAGGTCAGGTGGGGGGAGCATGAGGAAGTGGCTGATCCCGCTGTGTGAGGAGTGGGAGCAAGCGGCACAAGGACTGAGAGTGAGAGTGAGGGTGAGAGTCTGTGCTGCTTGAAGACTACGGGGTACAAGCGTTATCAGACACCAGGGAAGTCCTGTTTGGGGAGGTATAATAAGGTTGTTTTGGAGGGCCATGGGAAGTAGCCCAGGGAGGTTGTAACTGTTCATGCAAGCTTTACAGGGAGGCACTATAGACAGCTGCGCATTCACCAGGCCCCTGGGCTGGAACCCGGAGTAGAGGGTGGGCCCGGGTTCCCCCCAAACCTTCCAACTCCTGATCAGACACAGGAGAAGTTGACCCAGACTGTGGGGAACATCACTGAGGTGAGCAAATCTGCCAATAAGCGCAGGACCCACCAAGGTAGAGGAGGAACTTTGTCACAATATATTTGCAGGAAAACTGAAGTCTTGAACAGTAACTATTTAACAAACAAAATCTCTGTTCTTGTCTCTTACTTCGTATATTAAACAAATTGCTTTATTTCAACAAGATCCGCATTTCACATACCCCCCGCCCTACATACATCCGTGCACCTCCTCACCTGGAGAACAATGCACCGCTTCTCCCCCCCACCCCCACAAATGCACAGTTCCTCCTGAGTTTTGCTCTAGAAAGGTCAGGAAGAATAGCACAGTCCTGGTTTTATTAACTAGAGTAACTCTCTGCGGGTACAATCCTTATGCATGCACAGCGGTCCCAGTCAGACCGGCACTTGCCCAAACTTTACTTTTATTTAATACTGCTCCTATTGAGCTGCCTCATAACACATGGCACATGTTCAAAATGGTTCAGCATATTTATGTGAAATGAGCCAACATTTTACAGACTGGCATTTTAATACACAAATATTAATAATCCTATGTTGCTACTTTAAGGCGATAGCTCTTACATCTTGATCAAACTGCATTTTCAATATGTACGTTTTTTCCTTCCAATATTTCAAACCCTCCAAACTGCGAAAGGCTAGATGTCAAATAACTAGCATAGGAAGGACTCTCAAAATGTGAGAATGTAATGTTAATTTATATAACCCAGTCAATGTTTTGGGAACAAAAAATTTAAATTGAAAAATAGCCTCAAAATTGTCAACTTTTTAAAAAGAGTATTTTGCAAAAAATGTTCTATCAACTTTTAAAATTGGAAATATCAAAACAGTTATCAGTTTTGTTTATTAAACTGTTTTTAGGAAAAATGTTGACAATCATTTCAGTAATGTTATCAATCAAACCACGGATTTTAAAAAATTAAACTGAAATGGGTCATATATGAACCTTGCAAATAAAAACAACTGAGTTTTCATTTTGCTTAAACAAAAATAGTTTCAGTGGTTAATGACATTCACTATTAAACATTATTTCTTATTTCCAGCTTGAACTTTTCTGAATTAAGATTCCAGTCACTGGATTTGATCATGTTTTTATTTGCCAGGATTAAGTACCCATGCATAGGTACTTTTATCTGGCCCCTGTTATTTTAGTATCTGAGCATCTCACAGTCTTTAAATGTATTGATCCTCACAACCCTGGGAGGCAGGGCAGTGCTAGCATCCCCATTTTACAGTTGGATAACTGAGGCACAGAGCGACTAGTCACTTGTCCAAGGTGACACAGGAAGACTGTAGTGGAACAAGGAATCAAACTAAGTCCCATAATAACTTGCTCACCATAGATGGAGATCAAGTTATCTGTGAAAGTTCTCTTTAGTATGCAAAACAGACTGAGCTCCTTCAGTCTCACTGAAACGGTTTTGTTGTTATTGTCTTTAAACACAGACTTGCTTCTAAAAGGATTTATAAAAACTGATTTGAAGTGTGTATACCAGAACGGGGCTCTGTATTTCAGTACTAGTCTCACTAATGCCATGTACAGAGACATTATCTCCCTGCTTCTACTTGATATTTCCCTGTTAATATAGGCAAGTATCGTGTGATCCTTTTAATGACAGCATCACACTGGGAGCTCATGTTTAATTGGTTATCTGTGATAATCTCTAAAGTCCTTTTCAGAGTCACTGCATTCCAGCGTACAAAAGCAATACATCCCTTGATTTTTTGAGACGACCCCAGATCACGTCACATATACAGCCTATAGACGACAATTCTAACCAGGATTCCACTGGTGATACAAGAACCAGCTTCTCTGAGAAGAAGGCAAGATCTTAGTGCACTAAGCACAAGACTGACAGCAAGGAACCTATTCTGACATTGACCCGCTATGGCATTTGCTATTTCATATAGGCAATATTTTCAAATGTCTGTAAGCTAGACACCTAAATCCAAGGCTCAAGGTCACAGATGAAGCCTATGGAAGAGTCAGTAAATGAACCCAGATTTTCTGAGTGCCAGTCTTGTGCCTTCAACTCAACACTATCATTTTCCAAAGGATCTCAAAAAGTGATTTATAAACGTTAATGGAGTTGGACTAACACCTCTATAAAATAGGTATTACCATCCCCATTTGACAGATGAAGAAATGGAGGTGGCACATGGACAGATTAAAGATCTGATTTTTCTCCCACTTTCCCAAGGATATGCAAGAAGTCTGTAAGAGAGCTGGAAATAAAGCCCAGGTCTCCTGCCTCAGTCCAATGTTTTCTTCTTCTTTGCCCCAGTACAGACCAGGCAGGGCCACCCAGAGGGGGAGGCAAGTGGGTCAATTTGCCCCAGGACCCGGGCCCTGCAGGGGCCCCCACAAGAGTTTTGTAGGGCCTATGGAGTGGGGTCCTTCACTTGCACCAAGGGTCCCGGAAAACTCTCACTGAGCCCAGGCCCCCGGAGCTTCTTCCACTCCAGGTGTTCGGCGGCAAGGGTCCGTCCACTCTGGAACCTGCTCCCAAAGTGCCCCGAAGACCCACAGTGGGGGGTCCTTCCGCCCCAGGACCCGCCGCCAAAGTGCTGGGTCTTCGGTGGCAATTCGGAGGCGAGGGCCCCCTGCCGCCAAAGACCCCAGGCCCCCTTAATCTTCTGGGTGGCCCTGAGACTGGGTACCATCAATTGGATGTGGTAACTGAATGCTCTCTCTTGGTTATTCATATTGTGCTTCGTAAACGGCAAACCCTTACTCATAGAAGTTATGTCTGCTTACACAGGGGTATACAGAATTGAGCCCTTTGTGAACATCACTGGAGCAAAAATGTTGGTTTTAAACTGGACCTTTGTTTCTTCCAACATACTGCTCATGCACTGGAGAATAGGGTGCCCTTCAAGAGACAAAAATATATCTGTTTTTCTAATTTCAGCCATTTGGAAGTTTTCACTTTTACAATAGGCTTCATACTGCTGTTTTTTTACAATGATCTCACCTTTTTAGCAAGATGGATGCCATCTCAAATAATCTTCAGAAGGTCAATTGTAATTATAAAATTTCTATTGAAATGCAGTTTACAGTTTGTTCATGCTGAGAATTGCTCATGAATTTCCAAACTGTTGAACTCAACAAAATTATCAGACTTCTCCCTGAATAATTGCTGAGATGATCCACTTTTTAGAGAGGGCCCACCTGGATTGCACAACAAAGCAGTGAGTGATTCCTGATACTCGGAGGAAAGAAGCTACACATTACTTATTGGTTCAAAACAAAATGCATAGTCAGAAACCTTCAGATGTGACTTACAATATGGGACAACTCTCACTATAATCTTTGCAGGCCTAAAAAGTCAGAATATTTCATGGTAAAATAAGCCTTTTGAAACCATTACATAACATTTAGAATGTTTTAATAAAAGCCCATGACACCAATACAGGCCTGGATCTGCAGTGCTTTCACTTTCATTGAGAGTAATGGAATTTAAGGATAGAAACAAGTTTACCTCACATCGGATTGTCTACATACAAAGGCAAGTACATATCACAACACAGCAGTGCTTATTAGGGAAAGAAGGGTAAAATAAATTCATGTGTGTGTTAAGATGACAGGGAGTGTCTTTTTTGTTGTGTGCTTGTACAGTGTCTAGCACAATGGGGTCCTGGCCCATGACTAGGGCTCTTTCATGCTATAACAGTCAGCAATGGACCACTTGAAAGACAGTGGCAGAAGTGCCAAAGCAGTTCAGTTACTGTGTGTCATGCTGCAGCATCATGAAGTGGCTAAAATGTCCAATTCTCAAGTGACAATTCTTGCCACAAATAGCACAGGTGTAGGGTACCAAGACAGAGGATGATCCCAGTGCTCTACTAGCACTTAAGATCTGCTGCACTTTCCTCTCCACTCTTCTCTGTCTCTCGACCACCTCCCTTCAGCCTCTCTGACTCCCTGCTGGAGCACAGAGTATCAGTGTGGCCCCTTGCTAACTGCATCTCCCCAGGTTGGTGTGTTAATGTCAAAAACATTCAAGTCCCTCTTGAAAACTTCCTTGAACCTGGGTTTGAGTTGGCCCAGCAGCCTTGGAGCAAGTTCTCCATACAGGAGATTCTTTGGCATGCATCCAGTGTCCATCCAGTGCAGATGACCAAGCCAACGGAGGCAACAGTGTTTGAGAATAGTGATTAAACCTGGCCCTTTTGCTTTTTTAAGTACTTCAGCATCAGGAACTCTGGTTTTCCACTAGAAATGTAGAATACAGCAAAGACAGCGGTTGGGGAAGGTGTTCATCCTTCTCTGCGTGGTCCAGGTTTCACCCCATACAACAATATACTCAGAATGCACGTCTGCTGGATCCTTATCTTGGCCTTCAGTGTTAGTTTCCCGTTATCCCACATTCACTTGGTCAGGTGCTATGATACCACAAGAAATAAAAGTATTATGCAATTTCAGTATGAACATTCCTTCTTTTTTTACATTTTCAGCTCACTATAATACTCAAATCTGCGCTCATTCAGCATTTTGATTTTCCTATGAACAAAACCAGTATACTTTGTTAAGATCACAGTATGGCTGTTCTAGCATTTTGTCTCATCCTCAATTTTACGGTGAGTATCACACACCATTTGTTCAACATCTTTCTTCTCCTCCATCAAATACAATCTAGCTAGGAATAATAAGCATCAGCCTTGTGTGTAAGATTTTCAAAATAATTTCATATAGCTGACTGACGTTTATCAGTGCCCTTACAAACTAACATCAAAAAGCGTTGGTAAGAGTGAAGGATCTCTTCTTCTGTAGGATCTATTTCCCTTTATAATCAGAGGTAGAAATAAAAATATTCTCAGATCTTATATCTTGATATCCCTTTACCAACCCTTATAAGATGTACTTTTACAAAAGAAAAGAAAAAGGAGCTTGCCATAATAAATCACCTGAAGTAGGAAAGAAGAAACAGGGCAAAGGGATCATCAACAAGACGCATTTGTGGTTTTAGAGGATTTTTATGCTACATTGCCTTTTTATATATTTTAAAGACCTCATAAAAACTTGCCTAATCTGTGGACTCAGATATTGATCTCGTCTCAGTGGTGCTGAGACATCAGCTTACTAATCAGAATGTGCAATACTTTCTATTAACTTTCATTCCTCCCCCTCTGCAGTGAAAGCAGTTCAAGGATTGCAACAGCAGAGCAGCAGGTGATGTTATTATGCACTGTGACTGAATGAATCACTTTCTCCAAGATGGCAATTATTTTTCATTTCTTTTATTGTAAGTTCTTCTTTTGCAACAAGATTTTCCAAGTGGGTGCATATGAAGCCTAGAAAGATAAGTGCTCAGTGCTGGCTGCCCTTAAGACCTTTGGAATTTTCAAAAGCGAGCCAGGGTGGGGATAAAATTTTGAAAATTCTGCTGCCTTTCTGGGTTACCAGGCTATCTTGGTCTTCTGGCTCAATCTGCATGCATGTCTTTTGTGATTTTCATAAAGCACCTATCAGACATGGTATCCAATGATTGGAGCACAAACAGAGAGATTTTGTTCTGTGCACTGCTTTGGGTCTGTTGCCAGGGGGGGAAAAAAAGAGGAAAGTGAAAAAAAGAGGGTCTTGGGATTAAAGCACTGGATTGAGACTCTGCAGATGCAGGTTCAATTCTCAGCTTTCTCCCAGGCTTCCAGTATGACCTTGGGGCATGTCAATTAATCTGTGCTGCAGTCCCTCACCTGTAAAATGAGACTCATATCTTCCTCATCTCTCATGAGTGTGAAGGATAAATTCAGTGGTGCTTGAGAGACACTCAGATGCTACTGGGAATGGAGCCCAATAAGTAGACAGGAAGCAATGCATAGTCTGTACACAGACACATGGAATAAAAGCAGCAGCCAAATGCCCCTCATGCTCTGGTGTTATCAGAGCATGAGGGGCAAAGCCTCTCTTCCTTTATCATACACCTACCCCTATGGACTGCTGAGAAATGTCACAGAAAAGGAACATGCAGCCAAAAAAGGGCTACTTCAGCAATCGCTCTCTGAAGCAGGACAGACCGTAAGAAAGCGTTTGATAACTTCCTTTGCTAGCTGTATTTCAGAACACTGAATATCACAATGCCCCAGGGGACACAGACACATACAATACAGTAAGTCATGATTGGTTATCTGTGACTGGAGCTTTGGATTGGGATATGGAGGGGACGGTAGAGGGGAGGTGCTGTCCATGACAATATCGAAAAAACTATCCTCATTGTAGGCTCCCAGGCTCGGAAGAAGTGAGGGTACCAGTAGAGACCAATAGTCAGCCTTTCTTCAGCCTCAGAAAAGCAACTGGACTCCATATACAAGACATTGTCTGCTAAATGTATGCACCAACTTTTCAAATGAATGGAGTCATGACATGTCATGGAGAAGCTAAAGCACAATGTCCCCTTTATAAAGCCAGAGGGGTTGGGGGTGAAATAGGGTATAACCCAATCCTCTCACACATTTCCCGGGCACCTGGACAGACCAGAAATTTATCCATTTCACCGGCACAGAGTAGGTTGAATTCAACAGCGACTATTCTGCTTTCCCAAGTCAAGCATAGCTAGAAGCCTATGCTTAGTTGCTGCTACTGGCAGGCAGCAGCTGACAGCACAGGGCTGTCATGCATTGCACAACCTCACAACCAAAAGACAAAACCAAACAAACACAACCAGCAGGACAAAAATAGAAGAAGACCACAAGAAAACCAACATGCCAATGGAGAGTGGTCACTGATGGATCTTCCATTTTCTGTAACATAATATTTTCTTATATCTCAATTTGTCATTCCACATATAAATTGACAAGTGATTGGCTGTTACGAAGAGTGTGTAATATCAGCTCACAAACTCAAAAATACTATAAAACAAATCAAATAATGTTTATGTCATTATTGAAACCTCTGGGGACCTTCCTACATTTTATTATGCATTATACAGTGTCAGAGGTGTGCATAGTACTCAACATACAGAGAAGAACAATGTCCCTGACCCAAGATGTTTACAATCCAAATTAGCACTAGGGCCTGCAGCAGTAGCTTAGGCTATCTGATTTGGAGGACATACACCATGAATGTCAAGGCTAACCTCAACTACTACTTTTTTGGAAAAATGTACTTTATATTGATAGAACTTATTCACGAGAGCTTCCATTGAGCTCAAGATCTCACCTGGGTTTTGCAGCATTGAATGCTCAACGTCTAGCCTTTTTTTGTTGGGAAGGTATCTTTGCAAGGGTAAGATGATTATTGAGGCTGGCCTACTACTGAGGGAGGGGATTGTTCTTTTGGGGAAGGGTTAAAGAAGAGGTTTGAAGGCCAGTCTGTGACTGTGAAAAGGCTGTGCTACTTATGATGCCACTAAGGCTCTCTCCTCACTGCCAGCCATCTGCACTAAGTAGCCATTGTTGCTTCTGGCCAAAACAGCTCAACTGAGTGAGCAGTTGAATGAGCTATGGACAATGCATAGACCTGCAAAGTAAAGGAATCTTGCTTTCTAAGCCTCAAATCTCTCACCAGCTTCCTCTGTGGACTTGCTCAAGTTACCACTCTTATACCACCTACTCAGCTACTTTTTTTGCTACATTCCTGTCTTATAATCCTTCAGTGCGTGAACCTAGATTCCTTAGACTTCTTTATCACTCAGTAGAAATCAAAGAGGTGCATAAGGGGGTTTCAAGATACACACTGATGAGAGGATCTGAGACTCTGAGTCACAGTACAGAGCGAGTCTAGCATCATAAAATTGAATCTTTTGAGGGGCCCGAGGAACATCTAAAGGTAAACTCAAAGACTCATTTTTCAACTTGGCCCTTAGGTTTCCTTGGATATGTATTTAGATAATGTATCCTTCCCTATATTATTGCTCTTTATTTATAAATTGCCATGTGAATATATGACACCTTCTAAAGAGACAGAAACCAGGTGACCTACATGTTAAACTGTCATAGCTTTCCTACTCAGATCTGAACCTTAGAGTTCAGAAAATGAGACGCTAGCATGAAACCTCCAAGCTTAATTACCAGCTTAGATCTGATAGCGCTGCCACCAGCCAGAAATTCCAGTGCCTGGCTCACTCTGGTCTCCCCCAAAACCTTCCCTGGGGGTCCCCAAGACTCAGATGCCCTCAGTCTCAGAACAAAGGGAAACAACCCCCTCCCCTTGTCTCCTCGTTACTTTCTCCCTGGATGACCCTGGAAGATCACCCCTTGTTTCAAATTCCTCCCACAAATTCCCTGGTGAGCTGCAAACTCAATCCTCCCATTGAGCCCCCAACTAGAAAAAAAATCCAACAAGTAAAAAAAAAAAAAAATAAAGAAAAAAGAAAAAAAAAAAAAAAAGTTTTTAAAAAAGCTTTATAAAAGAAAAGAAAAGACATAAAAATGGCCTCTGTATCAAGGTGACAATATACAGGGTTTAGGCTTAAAAGAAAAAATGAATAAACAGCCTTTATGCAAAAAGAAATACAATTAAAACATTCCAGCAAACTACACACATGTAAATACAAAAAAAAATATAAGCCTATGTCTCTACCTTTGTACTCACAACTTGGAAACAGAAGATTAGAAAGCCTGGAGATAAGAGTGTGCATCCCCTCAGAGACTAGAGAGCAACAGAGACGAGACAAAGAACACACTCCCAAACTTCCCTCCCTTGAATTTGAAAAAATCTTGTTTCTGATTGGCCTCTGGTCAGGTGTTTGGTTCCCTTTGTTAACCCTTTACAAGTAAAAGAAACATTAACCCTTAGCTATCTGTTTATGACATAAACATATAGCCAACAAAGAACATTGTTTCCCTTCTCTTACTTCATGTAATAAACTAGTTTCTTTGCTCTTTATTTTAAGAGCTGCATTTCACACACCCTGCACAAACACTAGCCCGAGGCTCCCCTGAGTCTGAGCTCTCACTCATGGCAGATCTCAATGAACTTTGTCCTCCTGTTTTGGATTCATCCATGGGGAGTGTTTGTATATACAAGGCCTGGTGCACGTACTTCCCAGTTCTCCCCTCAGATTGCTACCTCGGCCAAACATTTCCATTCTTCAGTACTAGTGCTTCTGAGAGCCACTGTAACAATGACATTACTGTCTGTGCCAATTAGCATTGTGAAATGAGAAATATTTATACGTTGGCATTTTAATTTGAGACAACAGTCAGCTTTAGAACTGCTTATGCCAAAACCAACCTGACAGGTAATCATAGCAAGGATATAAATTCAGAGGTCTGGCATTATTCTATCCTTGGATATCCAGAAAGATTTTCCTGTTCAGGGTGTTTTCTCAAAAGATCTACTCATCAAATTAAGTACCAGTTAATCAGAGAATCCTTGGAATTAAAAGAAAACCTGACATCTACTAAGCCAGGTAAACAGAGGTGGATCATCGTGCATGGTAAGGCTAGATTGGCCTATCTATCTTCGGCTTTCAGCTGGCTCAATATCCTTCAATAGCATTCTAAAGATTTAAAGGTCAAACCACAGTGATGGAAATACGAGCAAGGTACAACAAATGTCTACTGTGAAAATTTACCAACTAGAACAGAACCCAGGATGTGCAAGTATTATATTATTTCACAATGTTATTAATTCCCCAGCAGAATATATACTCAAAGTGAGTTCCATCTAAATCTGATAGCCTTCTGCAAAGTGCATAGTGAGCAGAATGCTGCACTCCGTTGTCAGTTAAACACTTCTACCAAAGCCAAGGAGTTACATCTGAGTTAGGACTTTGCCATCAACACTCTATACATCTAAAGCATTTAAGAGCATGCAAATTATAATTGCCTGATAGAAATATGCTGAAGGAAGAGTCTATTTTTCCTATAATTAATAATAGGTAAGGAGCCTCCTTCAGGCTCCATTAGCGGCAGTGAAATCATTCTTAAATTCCTAAATATCATTGTAAGTATTCTGAAATGGGCAGAAATTTGAGATCCCAACAGCTGTACTGGAGGAAGCTGTGCGTCCAAGGTGCGGAGAAGGAAGAGAGCGGGGGACAAGAACAATGAAGGAAGAAGAGGGAAAGAATTGTTTTTCTACTGAACAACATTTTGAAGTCTGTTCCCACTGTGTGTGTGTGTGTGTGGGTGTGTGTGTGTGTGTGTGTGTGTGTGTGTGTGTGTGTGTGTGTGTGTGTGTGTGTGTGTGTGTGTCCCCCATTTAACAGGCCTTGTGCACAGCACATCAAGAGGGATGACGACTGTTCCATGACTGCCATGGAAAATGAGATTCCATCCATAAAAGGTAACGATGCTTTAAATCAAATGTACTCACATTCCAATTATTAAGCCATTAACAAAAAATCAAAACATGTTCTCCTAAAGTTACTTAGATTCAGTACTTAAAATCCAGATCCTTCAGAGAGTCCAAGTGAATGGATGGGAAGACCTCGATGCAGATCAGAGTTCACTAGAAAGATCTTTAGTGTTATGAAGAAAAATTGGATCCTAGTCCACATTATTCATTTAAATTTATATTGTTGAAATGCTTGGTTACTAACCACTTTAAAGGCACCTAGTGCTAATTACTGCACAACCAACCAGGAAATGATTGCCTCAAAAAGATGACTATCTACATTCATTTCAGAATAGATTTCAAGCCAGATTAATTACTCCTGACTTACAAAAAAAATATTTTTCTTATTGAAAATTTAGTGACCGTTTTCACCAAAAATTTGGACTGAAACTTCTAACATTTGAAAAATATTGATGCACTCTGTGATGGAGTAGACTCAGCTCCTTGAGGCTACATCTGGGGATCAGCTCCCGCCTGGTCTTGAGCCCCTTCCCATTGGTTACTCATGCTGTGACCTCCCACACACAACTTGGGGTACTCTCTCTCTGTGATTTAGCCCTACGGCCAGGTCGTTCTCTAGTCCTCCCCTCTGGGGTAACAAAGTCCCCCCAAACCAGCTGCTTTGGCATCTCCAACTATCCTCTGCTACTTCCCAGGGGCTGGTAGGGAAACCCAGGCTCCCCCCCCCTTCTCTGAGTTCCACCCAAGGGGCCCTATAACAAGCAGCCAAGGTCTGCTCCATCCTACTTCTTGCTGCTGTTTCCCTGGGCTTCTTCCTGCTCAACCCTCTCAGATGTTCTTTCTTCACAATTCCTCTGGAGTAGACCCTTCTTCCAGGGTTAGAATCCCAGGGCTTTTGCTCCCCTGGGGGTGTCTCCTGCCCACCTCTATGCTCCCAGAGAGTGACTGCTGGGTCTCTCTGTGCTCTTCTCTCCACTTCCTGATCATACACCAGCCCAGTCTGCTGCTGCCCAGCCAGATGTCATCACCAATTACAGTTTCAGCCCTGACTTTCCGTTAGGTGCAGACAGATGCCATAATTGGCATCTCAGGGCCACGTGAACCCATTCAGGGCCTGTGGATGGTGCACAACCCATCCCACGCTCTATTTGTAAATCAAAGCACTGGGCCTCACACTCCTCTCTCAATCTAGAACAGTACAACATTTGTTTCGCAATGAAATATCTGGTGTTAAATTTTGCCTTCTGCAAACAGACACGTTCAGTTTTCCGCACAGCACAAACTGAACAGTACCCCGTCACATACTCTGGTCATCTAGCGCCTCCTGTCACGTGTGCTGCCATGGCTACACTCTATTTTTAGTGTCCTGGTTTGATCAAATCTAGCAGGGATCTGTCTCCTTCAGCTGGAATTTACCATTCCAGCCCAAAGTGCAGTGTGTCTTCTGGTGGCCCTCGCTGATCTCTGAGAAGAAAACTGATGAACCCTGCACACGGGGTTGACTAGCACATCCTGGGCCGGCTTTATGCCGATTCCCTCGATTCCCCAGAATCAGGCCCTGCACCAAAGAGGGTCCTGTGCCCACGCCTAAGAGGTCCCCACTCTGGGGGTCTTCGGCGGCATTTTGGTGGCCCAGGGGTCCTTTGGTGCTGCGGGAGACCTGGAGTGGACCCCCCATCACTGAAGTCCCGGACCAATCGGGCCCCGTGGGTCATAAAGCTGGCAAGTCACACACAGAGCATCAGAGTATTACACAGAAAACCAGAGGCACTGCAATTTCATTTAGAGGCCTTTAGGCAAGCAAGGAAGGGCCACCTTAGGAGCAACGGTCTCCAGTTCTATCCAGCCTTCAGTCCCATGAAACTTTTCTACCAGGCAGTTCTCATTGTTGGCACTTAGCAAACAATAAATAATAATCCACCATGATCATAAATACAGCACTTTGCAAATATTGATATCTGCTTTCTGCACAGGAAAAACTGCAGAGAGAAATATGGAATGTCTAGCCCTAACCATGCTTTCCAATTACAGAGATAAGAAATGTCAGGAGCATATGTCTTTAAAAACACTCCACAGTCCACAGAGAGAAACACCTATTTCTAAGATGCAGGTGAAAGAATCAGACACCATCTTGCAGGTCTGCTCACGCTTGCAGAGAGGTGAGCAGCTGAACAACATATACAGACTATTTCAAAAGCAATGTAATGAACTATAAGTCAAATAGCTATTGTAGGAAATATTCATTTAACCCATCTGAATTTCTCTCTCAATCCTGGATCATGTTCCTTTTGATCTCAAGCTTAAAAAAAATCTAGGCTTATTGCTCGGCCCTGATACCTAGCTTTGTCAGCTCAGCCCTCCCACACTGAAGTTTGTAAATTTAAGAGGCAGAAGTAAAGAATAAAACTTTATCTCCATGTTCAAACACATTCTTATATAGTGACAAAACAAAGCCATCTAAAGTATTCAGCAACATTTCTTAAATGTCACACACATTCAGATTTCTATAGTCAAGAGTGGTGCTGGCTGAATACTGCATTAAGAACATTAATTATTTATCTGTATTATCATAGCACTGGATCCCACTGAACGAGGTGCTGTACAGACACTGAACAAAAACAAAGTCCTGTCCCTAAGAGCTTACAATGTAAGTATCAGCAAAGAAATGGATATGGTAAACTGACGGGGCAGTCAGGGCCGGCTTTGGCTTTTTTGCCGCCCCAAGCAAAAAAAAAAAAAAAAAAGGGGAGGGGGGGCGCCAGAGCAGCAAAGCGTGGGGGGGACAAAACAAAAACATGGCACAGCTGGAGCCGCAAAGCCAGAGGGGGAGGGAACAAAACAAAAACGGTGTGGCTGAAGTGGCAAAGCGGGGGGTGGGAAAAATGGCACGGCCGGCAAAGCGGGGAAAAAAAACAGAAAACCCTGCAGGGTGGCCGGAGCCAGGAAGCAGGGGGACTCCTTGTGCTGCAGATTGTGCACCCGCTGTAGCGGGGAGAGGAGGAGGGAGTGGGGGGGAGAGAGAGAAGGTGGGCAGCCAGCGCTTCAGCGGGGCACTCGCTCCGCGGCCCCCGACCACCACGCCGCCTTCTGGGAGGGCTTCACGCCACTCCGGTCGGCAGGGAGGGAAGGACGCAGGCTGCCCCGCTGAGTTTGCTGCAGGGAGCGCCCCTCCTCCGCCTGCTACAGGGTGGCTGGAGCAACAACAAAAAAACAAAGCAGCTGTGCCGCCCTAGATTTGGGCGGAATGCTGCCCCGTAGAATCTGCTGCCCCAAGCACGAGCTTCCTTGGCTGGTGCCTGGAGCCAGCCCTGGGGGCAGTATAAGGAAACAGTGAGACAGTGTTGGTAAGCAGAAGTTAGTTCAGTCCCTTTGTTAATTAGGGATCAATCCTAATTTTTGTGATGCATTTTTTTATTCTTAAGTATTAGTCAGTTCGTTTGGAAAAATAGTGTTCAACTAAACAAGAAGAATATAGTCAAACACTCATATCCTGGTCACTTCAGTCACAAGTATTATTTCTCCTCCCCAACTGGATGACTGAAACAGTATATTAATGGGAGAACACTAACAGGGGTATCCTATCCTGGTTTACCGCTTTTCCAAAATCCTTGGAGAAAATTACAGTTATCAGTTCATTTCAGCAACACTGTCAGAGGGGTGATTGTATTGTCAGAAAGCCAGAGGAGACTGCAGAAGAGGTAATCTTGTGGTTAAGGCATTCCTGGCTCTCCCACAGATTTTTCCCATGTGAACTTGTACAAGGTACTTAACCATGGGTTGCCTCATTCACATCTGTAAAATGGGGATCATAATACACTTAAACCAGTAACTTCGGTGACAGAATGGCAGATTCTTACATCGACAGCCTTCCTGGATTAGATCTGAAATCTATCTAGTCCAGTGTTGTATCCTTGGACAGACACCAGTGCCAGATTCTTCAGAGGAAGAAACCTTTTAAACCCTTGAGATTAGTTTAGCATGAGATTTAATTTCAATTAAAAATGCTATCATTAAGTAAAACAACTCTGGAGCACATTGTTATCCGTATAAATGCCCAATCTCTTTCAATCTTATACTAAATCCTTGGCCTAAACATCCTGTGGCATTGAGTTCTACAGTTTAATTAATTGTATGAAAAAAGTATTTTCCTTTTATCAGTTTTGAATCATTTTTTCATTTATTTGAATGACATTCCTACTTGCTTAGAGGGTAAGTCATCATCAGAAGGACTTCTCCTCCTTGTAACTGTTCAGATCCAAGTAAGATAAATATGTTCTGTGCATCACCCGTCTTTGTGGCAGGCAATCAACCAAACTCAGTTTTTGGCAGGCATTCTATCTAGTGAGAGCTACTTGTAAAGCAGATCATTACCCAGGGAATTCCTCCAATAGCAGCAATTATTCAAACCAGTCTTCCATGCCCAGGAAGAGATTATCAGATGAGTGGCCTGAAATGCAGAAGAGAGAGTTTGTTAGTTTTGAAAGGCGATTAATGTTTTGCTTCTCATTTAGGAAATGGAATAGATTTACACACTGCCATCATTTTTCCAGACATGAAATAACCAGATTAGGTATCAGAAGATTATCATAAACCAATATCACTATACTTTTCTGTGTCACTTGTTAGGTATGCCACTTGTTAGTTAACTACCTTTCTTAATTATAGCTGTCTAAGTGGATTAGGAGAATATGTGACGTTCTCCCACATGTAAGAGCTAATCACACTGTATATTGAAGACATGCAGTAATTCTTGCTCTGCTCATTCACTTTGCTTTTAGTGAGTGGCATTTTCAAAACCATCTAAATGAATGAGGAGCACAAGTCCCACTGAAATTAAACACTGTGGAAAATCTCACCCACTATCCTTCCATTTAGCATAGAAATAGGGTTACCCTAGAGCAGGGGTAGGCAACCTATGGCACATGTGCCAAAGGCGGAATGCAAGCTGATTTTCAGTGGCACTCACACTGCCTGGGTGCTGGCCACTGGTCCGAGAGGGCTCTGCATTTTAATTTAAATTTTAAATGAAGCTTCTTAAACATTTTAAAAACCTTATTTACTTTACATACAACAATAGTTTAGTTCTATATTACAGACTTATAGAAAGAGACCTAAAAATGTTAAAATGTATTACTGGCACGCAAAACCCTAAATGAGAGTGAATAAATGAAGACTCGGCACACCACTTCTGAAAGGTTGCCGACCCCTGCCCTAGAGGTCGCTGGACTCTGTTTTCTCGAAGTCACCAGCACAGTCAAGGTATGTCTACACTACAATTGGCATTTGTGAGTGCAGCATGTGTGCACATACCCAGCTAGCTTTAATCTAGATAGCTCACCTACTGAGAGCAGTGAAGCTGTGGCAGCAGGAGCTGTACAAGCCTGTCCAGGACCCTAGGTAATTACTCAGGAAGCTAGTCTGCGCTGAGCCCATGTTGCCATGGCTTCATTGCTAACAGTATGCATGATGGTTAGATCAAAGCTGTCTCAGTATAGCTACACATGCTGCAAACACACCTCTGATTGCAGTACAGACGTATCCTCAGAGGGACAGAGAAGCTGGAGGATGTGATCGCGGAATTAAAGACTATCCTAATGCAAGTGAGACAATTTAATTCTAACTTCTGAGTACCTGACTTTTCAACCTTAATGGTGTTCTTCTAATGTATTTTTCAAAAAGAATATATACACTCCGGATAGTGGGGGTAGGAAGGGACCTAATGACCCAAATCTCTGCTCTTCTCAAATGAAGTAACTCATTACCACTAGTTACACAGGAGATTTGCCATTAAGTAATGCAACTATTGTCAGAATCAAGGTGTGGGTGTTTGTTTTGTTGGAGGGCCTCTTGAGGGAGGAGATAAGGGGGAAGGAAAGGTTGTTTTCATTGAGTTTTACTGTTTAGTCTAAAAGAAATGAAGAAAGCAAAGAAGTTTTGCTTCTCAGGGCTGCACTTCAGGGCTCAATTTAAAAAAAAAAAAAAAAAAAAAGAAGAAGAAAAAGAGCCACAATCATCTTTTTAAGGTTTCAGAAAGTGCATCTTGATTGAAATAGTTTTGCTTTCTGCTATTACTTTGCCTTTTCCTCGTTGACTACAGGCCAGAGCTTTAATTCTTTGTCGTCATCAGTTGCTTGAATTCCCTGCACTTCTACAAAGATTCTGACCTTTTTGATTTTCACACCCTTCTCCATGAAATGTGTTATGCTACAAAAAATAAAAATAAACATTTTAAAGGGTTTTGAATTTCCTCTCTTGGTAAGTTTAACAATAAATGACTTGCATACAATTTTTATAGACATTGACATAATGCTAACCATTAAAAACTGAATACAGCTGATGTTTTCAGAGGTGAGTAGAACTCCAAATGATTCAGTAGGAGCCATCTGCAGCTAGTTCTGTTTCACCTTTGCTGTGATGAACTGTTGCATTCTGACAAGTGAATCAAAGAAAGTGCATTTCTTCTACTCTGAGAAATGGTCAAAATGGCATCTTGGAAATGTTTGTTGTTTTTGTTTTTCCATTTTCTAACCGTGGAAACTCAGCTTGAGTTCTGAGAGATAAGCTAAGTCATTTGATATCACCTGTAACAAGGGTTCCTTCAGGCAAAACTATGCCCTCAATGAGGTCTGTGCAAACTCAGTTCTTCAGGTTATGCCCTCACAGGCACTTGCGTAATCCATGTCAATGGGTTTGCACAGGGGTAACTGATCAGTAACCCTTCCCATGCATCATCCACAGAATTTAGTAGAACCCAGATCACTCTGTGCAAACTCTACAATGTGAACAAGAGTAAAAACGGAGTAAACTCATATTGTCACCAAAACAAGCAGGCAGAACCCTGAATTACAGCTCATCAAAAAAAAATAATCTTCATGCAAAGCTTCAATATTTCAGCCAAAAACCTGAAATTTTTCATTAGAGAACAAAAATTTTGATTAAAAAATGAAGCTGTAGTGCCTCTTTCATAGGCTGGAGTTCCCTGGTTGGATTACATTTTCCATGGATGGATGTACCTTTAAAAATAATTTAGAGAAAAATGTATAGGTTGACCCTATTACATTGATTTAAACCTGGTTTAGATTGATTAAATATTAACTTAAAATAAACTAATCATTTAAAACCAGATTTAAATCAATTTAATAGTGCCCTCACAGGGGCTTGTAACGCATGTAAATATATCAAAACTTACACCACAAGTAAGCCACTGAAATCTATTAGACTCCTCATGTAGTAAGGGGATCAGAATCTGTTCCTAATGACTATTTTATCACAGATACAGAAACTGATAAATCTTTAATATTAGAGAGAGACAAGATAACAAGAGAGGTAATATGTTTTATTGGACCAATTTCTGTTGGTGAGAGAGAGAGACAAGCTTACACAGAGCTCTGACTACGCATGTAAAGAACAGAGCACTGAGCAAGCTCAAAAGTTCATCTCTGTCACCAACAGAAGTTGGTGCAATAAAACATATTACATCACTCATTTTGCCTCTATAATATCCTGGGACTAATATGGCTCCAACTGCATACAATAAGAAAAAAGTAAAATATCTCCCATTGGGACATGCTTGTAAGATACTTTTCTAGAAAAAAAATATCTAGCCTTGGACATGGTGCACGGGAAAGAATTAGTCACTTGTTACCATTTGCTAGCTTTTAATTGGTTTATCAAAATTCAATACACAGGTCATGAAATCCTGAGTTTATCAAACTGATTATAAAAACACATCAGAAGATAGTACTTTAAATGAATCTGCCCAATGATACCTTGGCAATAAAAACAAGCTTATAGCAATGTCTGCCTGCTTCCTCCTCTTCACTTCCATTTGTCCTGCTGACAATAACCCTAATTATTTTAATATCATAATTAAGGCTGTCAATTAATCGCATGAGATCGCATTAAGTCATGAGATTAACTCAAAAAAAAATCAATCATGATCAATCACAGTTCTAATTGCACTGTTAAACAATAGAATACAAATTAAAATGTTTTAAATATTTTGGAGGTTTTTCCAGATTTTCAAATATATTGGTTTCAATTACCACACAAAATACCAAGTGTACAGTACTTGCTTTATATTACTTTTATTACCAATATTAGCACTGTAAAAATGATAAACAAATGAAATAGTATTTTTCAATTCATCTCATACAAGTACCATGCTGCAATCTCTTTATTGTGAAAGCACAACTTACAAATGCAGATTTGTTTATTACATAACGGCACTCAAAAGTAAAACAATGTAAAACTTCAGAGCCTACAAGTCCACTCATTCCTATTTCTTGTTTAGCCAATCGCTAAGAGAAACAAGTTTGTTTACATATATGAGAGATGATGCTGCCCCACTTCTTATTTACAATGTCACCTGAAAGTGAGAACAGACATTCACACAGCACTTTTGTAGCCGGCATTGCAAGGTATTTACATAACAGATATGCGAAACATTCATATGCAGCTTCATGCTTTGGCCACCATTCCAGAAGACATGCTTCCATGCTGATGATGCTTGTTAAAAAAATTGTGTGTTAATTAAATGTGTTACTGAAATCCTGGGGGGAAAATTGTATGTCTCCTGCTCTGTTTTTTACTTGCATTCTGTCATCTATTTTATGTTATACCAGTCTCAGATGATGACCCACCATGTTAGTTTTAAGAACACTTTCACTGCAGATTTGACAAAACACAAAGATGGTACCAATGTGAGATTTCTAAAGATAGCTACAGCACTCAACCCAAGATTTAAGAATATGAAATGCTTTCAAAAATCTGATCAGGGCAAGGTGTGCAGCATGCTTTCACAAGTCTTAAAAGAGCAACACTCCGATGCAGACACTGCAGAACCCGAACCACCAAAAAAGAAACTCAACCTTCTGCTGATGGCATCTGCTTCAGCTGATGAAAATGAACATGCATTGGTTTGCACTGCTTCGGATCATTATCGAGTAGAACCCATCATTAGCATGCAAGCATGTCCTCTGGAATGGTGGTTGAAGCATGAAGGGACATAGGAATCTTTAGCACATCTGGCATGTAAATATCTTGCAATGCCAGCTACAACAGTGCCATGCGAATGCCTGTTCTCATTTTCAGATGACATTGTAAACAAGAGGTGGGCAGCATTATCTCCTTCAAATGTAAAAAAAAAAAACTTGTTTATCTGATCGATTGGCTGAACAAGAAGTAGGACTGAGTGGACTTGTAGGCTCTAAAGTTTTACATTGTTTTATTTTTGAATGCAATTATTTTTGTATATAAGTCTACATTTATAAGTTCAACTTTCATGATACAGAGATTGCACTACAGTACTTGCATTAGATGAACTGAAAAATAGTATTTCTTTTATTTTTACAGTGCAAATATTTATAAAAATGTAAAGTGAGCACTGTACACTTTGTATTCCATATTGTAACTGAAATCGATATATCTGAAAATGTGGAAAATATCCAAAAATATTTATATAAATACAATTCTATTATTGCTTAATTGCACGATTATTTTTTTAATCACTTGACAGCCAATTGATTCTGTATGAAATTAGTGTCATTCTTCAAGTATGGAATACGAAGTATTTAATTATTCCAATTATCAAACCACAGTAGCACAAAGTAAAGTTAATGACGGGCCCAGTCCTGCAAGGTGCCCTCAAACACTTATACACTAAAGTCAATGGGTCTAAAGCTGATACTGCGAAAGCCAGTGAAGAACATAGTGAAATTAATGGAGCTATGACACTTTACCCCAGCTGAAGATCTGGCCTGTTTTGAGGTGAGCAATGCCAGAAGTGCCTCCCTCTACCTTGAAAGATTTTTCTTTGGTGGATATTAAGGGAATGCTGTCCAACAACTTCATCATTTCTTTATGCAGCATGGAATACACACTTCAATTCTGTTTATCATTCGGTAGCAAGAGCAGTTTGGTCAAAAAGCAACAACTTTTTTTCAGTACAGAATATGTATTTGAAATGTGGTTTACTTTTGACTGAGGCTGTGTGCAAGGCTGTGTTCTTCTTGACAAACCTTATTTCAAAATTTGGTTTTCACTGCATGTGCTTTTACAGGACTCTAGTCTCATTACAGAGGAACACCATGTGAACAAGGAGAAAGGAAAAGGCTTTCCCCCATATGGATGTGCTTTTCTGTTACAACGACTTGTAGAAATATTTATGGACTACAACTTATTGGGTCTATTACAATTTAATTTCTTGTAGACAGAATCACAGGCAGTGCTATAAAATGGAAAAGAAATTGGCCTGCCTAAGAAAAAACAGACAAGCGTTTTGAGGCAGCAGTTGCCTCATCCATTCTCTGACATTCCTGATATTTAAGTGTAGGTCTTTGGAAGCATATAGCAACTATAGATGGGACTGTAAGAATGTATTGGTCCCTGAGGCTCTGCATCAGACATAGACTAAAATTTTCAAAAGCACCTAAGTGAGTCAGGCATCTGGGAGCCTACATTCCAGTGATTTTCAGAGACTTCAGGTATGCCTACAGAGCAATTAGACACCCGTGGCTGGCCCGTGCCAGCTGACTTCGGCTCATGGGACTTGAGGTAAGGGGATGTTTCACTGCAGTGTAGACTTCTGGCTTTGGGCTGGAACCTAGACTCTAGGACCCTGTGAGGTGGGAGAGTCCCAGAGCTCCAGTTGTAGTCCGAACCAGGAAATCCACACTGCAGTGAAACAGCCTCGCAGCCCAAGTCCTTTGGCATGGTCTAGCTGCAAGTTCTTCTTCACAGCATAGACATCTCCTTAGGCTCCTAAATCACTTTTTACATTTTTACCCTGAATCTTCACTGTCACAGTGATATGTACCAGTCTATTTTTAGTTAGGGGGTCTTTTCTTCCTTAGATCTGTGCATACACTTTCAACTTATGATAGCAGAAACTGCACATTCCTCCACAAAATTCATTTAGGTTTCTCCTACTTTAATTCCTGAATATTTTTTTCTTATACTTAATTGAAAAACATAATACTAAGGATCAGGGGTCAGACTGGAGGTAAAGGCAAAAAAGAGTGACACTACTTCAGCTGCACCCACAATCCCATAGGTGTTGGATGTTGCTTAAAATGATCAGCAGCTAAACAATTTAATGTTATGTTTATGTTAACATCACTCTGAGAGGAAGCTGAGCCACCATGCCTTAGCTATATTTATTTCTACAAGTTAATAAAGATGTACCCAACCAATGGTCAGTGCTTATATATAATGAAATCAAACAAATTAGCCAATGATAGATTATGGACTCCTCCCCCATCACGCAGTTGGGAATAATAAATACCCATCTTATACATGTCCCATACACATTCATTAATCAATCAACCAATCACCTTCTCAGAAACTTTGGGGAAATGCCCCCAAAAAGTCAACAGATTTTGCGTGTAGGACCAGTGTGTGATGTGGGTTTCAAAGTCAAGGCCCATTAACTGAAAATACCTTCTCATAGTTAGACTAGTGGATTGTCAGCTTAACCATCACGTCTCATCTCAAATGCTGCAGTGTCAAATTAGGAGGCAGAAGGTCTAAGGAAACGCAGGTCATATTCCAAACCCATTTAGTGCTTATGGGACAAACACCTTAAATTGAACTCAGAAATCGGCAGCCAGCACAGAAAACAGGTGTAAAGTTACTCCACAGGAAACCCCACTAAATAAGCGAACTGCTGGATTCTGCACTGGCTGAAGTTTACCAATGATTTTCAGGTTAAGCACCTCTGAAAAGACTAAGCTATAAATAATGGTAGAGAAGTAAAGGCCACAGCCCTTTAGCCAAGTGAAGACAAGAAAAGGATTCTTGGCCAACACAGTTGTTTGGCCATCCAGATAAGCTGGAAGATCCAGTAAGACGCCTAGTAGAGCTGGTCAGGATTTTCTTTCCAAATGTTTTTTTCAGTGGAAAATGTGGTCTCTGGGATATCAAATTTTTTCTCGATAAAGAAGATTTAAAAAAATTTTCCATCTGGAAAAATAAAAAATCAATCAATCACTTTGGGTTGTGTTGGCACTAGACCACCACAAAATCTATGTGAGGTGTAGTTTCAGTTTTCATACCCCCATGCTCCTCTAGGGAACTATCTTCCACTGAGAACTACAGTCTCCCACCTGACTGAAATCCTTAAGTCCCATTGCAGCGCTTTGCTGAATGGAGGCAGACTTAAGCATGTGCTCAAGGGCTTTGTTGAACTGCGTCCTTAATCAACAGTTGCCTTTATATTTGTTACAATGGAGTCCTGTTTCTTCTCAACCACTTGAGAACATTACATCATGGCAGTTCATATATTCCTGTATTACACTAGGCTAAGAAGATTAAAGACAACCAATTTCTAATTGCTTTGTTATGGGAATAGCCACTGGTTGGTTGTCCCCGTTCATTCTGCTTTCATAAGTTAATCCATTTATTCTGTCCCCTTTCCTCCTCCCACTAAATTTTGGTAAATAAATTTTGCAAGGCAACAGAAATCTTTTGTAGATAAAACTTATATCACATTCATTATGCATTACAAAATGCTCATGTGTACCCTAGCATTGTAATTAAATTATTTTCCAAAATTAACTTTTGCTGTGTAGATGATGGAATTCAAAATCCAATTTAATGTTAGATTAGTGAAGTATCTCCTCATGGGATAAGAGCTAGAGAGTTAACAAAGCTCATTTACCATAGGAATAAAGGTTCAGACAATTGGCACACAAAGATAGATGCTGCAATCTAAATGCCAGACACAGTTAGCTTCTTGTTCAAGGTCTCTAAAAGTAAAAATATTCCACAAAAGAAAGATGACAATTATAATGTATTTTAACAACAATAAAAAATGAAGGCACACAACAATCAAAGGCTCCATAATTTTTTTTCATGCCTGTAATTTTCCCCCTGTTCCTAATGTTAATACAATGCTAGATTGTGGCTTAAAAGCCAGAGCCCTAAGTAAGTGGTGATGCAAAGCCAAACCACCAGTGAAAGGAGTGCCAGAGAGACAGACTCTGAGGGTACACGTGCAGTGCAATAATAGATCCATAGGCACAACTGTGGCTGGCCCAGATCAACTGACTCGGGCCAACAGAGCTCAGGTTGCAAGGCTAAAAATGTTCAGGCTGGAGCCCAGGCTCTGAAACCTCTTGGGGGATGGGCTGGTCTCAGAGCCAGGGGTCCAGCCTGAATTTATATGCTGCAATTTTTTAGCAGAGGTGCCACTTGCCCACAGTAGTGAGAGGATTGCACAGTCTGCTCCATTTATGCCCATGGGGGGACGGGGAGCCAAGCCCCAAGACTCCTGAGAGTATACGCGATTATCTGCACAATCTACTGTGAATGGCGTTTCCTGCAGATGGAATTTATTCTGTAGGGGGAGCTTGGAAGAGTACCATCACCTTCCCCCTGCCACCTAATCTAACCTCTGGTTTCACTTGGGTCGCTTGGCAGCAAGGAACAGTGACCTACTGGTACTTACAAAGATTGCATTATGTACGTCCTTTCTCAATATCATTTCCTCCCTAGTACTTGAGCACACACTTGTTTGTTTGCTTTGCTTCATTCTAAGCAAATCAGCCCATAGAGTTTTCAAGTCACTTAGCAAAGATGTAACAATACCACAAGTACTACACAAGGGAAGTTTGCAACAAGTGTTTTTATTATGAATTATTAGGCATATTCTCAAAAGAAAGATTTAATACCAAAGTATATTTCTAGACAGCTGCAGAAAATGCTGGCAGAACACTACATTAATGAGTTAGCTGAACAGCTCTGTGAGCTGCATTTACACCACTTAGATAAAAGTGCAAATGAATATTTTGGCTTCAACATGTGAAATTGCTCTCTAACAATATAGCCTATTGGCTTTTTTGGTAAGTGATTCAGAAATAACAGCTTTTAAAAATGAGTGCATACATGTAAGTGCCTATTCTGAACAGACCTCTGTTTTCTGGTGTTTGCTTTTTTTAAAAAAAAAAAACTTTAGCACCTTAATCAAACTTGCTTAATTGACAAATCTGTTTTACCTATGACTGGCAGAACACAATTAATAACTGGAGCCTTATGAGTAGTTGTACTGAGATAGCCTGTTTTATATATTTGGAATATAAACTATAGACTATTTTCCACTGCCTTATACACAGATCTAAGGAGGTATAAGTAAACCCTGGGCACAGTACACTATTACATTTTTACACCCTCCAATATATTGCCTGAAACCCAATATACCACAGGAAGTTATATTATGTACATTCTGTATACCATCTGTGACAGACCCAGGCCAGTGGGGTGCAGGAGTCTGGTAAAGGGCAAATATACTGGTCCCTGAGTGAGTAGTTTTCTGTTCCCTGAGTGACCAGAGCAGGGGCTGCACTAGAGTAATCAGGAACTTGCTAGAACCAATTAAGGCAGACAGGCTGATTGGAACACCTGCAGCCAATCCAGGCAGGCTAATCAGGGCACCTGGGTTTTAAAAGGAAGTCTCTTCAGTCAGATGGGGGAAGAGCCAGAGGAGAGGAAGTGCGTGTGAGGAGCTGGGAGCAAGAGACACAAGGAGCTGAGAGTGAGAGGCTGTGCTGCTGGAGGACTAAGGAGTACAAGTGTTATCAGACACCAGGAGGAAGGTCCTGTGGTGAGGAGAAAGAAGGTGTTTGGAGGAGGCCTTGGGGAAGTAGCCCAGGTAGTTGTAGCTGTCACACAGCTGTTACAAGAGGCACTATAGACAGCTGCACATCCATAGGGCCCTGGGCTGGAACCTGGAAGTAGAAGGTGGGCCTGGGTTCCTCCCAACTCCTGATCAGACATAGGAGGAGTTGATCCAGACTATGGGGGAGATCACTGAGGTGAGCAAATCTGCCAATAAGCACAGGACCCACCAAGGTAGAGGAGGAACTTTGTCATACATCATACACATACTCTGGAGAGCTGAGTGAAAATCCAGTTTAATATGTTTAGCTGTCCTCAGTTACCAACTAGGTTTTGGAACAGAGCTATGGACCTATTGAGCTTCAGTAGAAACCAACAGATAACATCTATAGGGACTATCTGAAGAATTCCAACAGTCTAATGGAATTTCCAGTAGAGAAAATGATAGATTTTAAGGCCTGAAGGGATCATTATGATCATCCAGTTTGATCTCCTGCAACACACAGGCCACAGAACCTCACCCAGTAATTTTTGCATCATGTCCATCACTTCTCAAAGCTATACAGTCTTGATTTAAACAAGTTTAACTAATGAAGACTCCACCATGTCCCTAGAAGAGCTGTTGCAAAGGTTAATTACCCTCACCATTAAAAATCTCAACATAATCTTCACATAAGAAATGGCAACCTAGTTTTTAATGCTATCAGGAAGTAAATAATGCTACAAAACTTCACGTAGTACATTTCCCAATGAAATCCCGTTCCCCTCATCTCTCATGGGGGAATCTTTACATGACAGAGTCCACTATTGAGGGCTTAGATCACATGCTTCAGGAGACACAAGAGGCTTCAGATCCAGCTCCAAGCTCAGCAAATCACTCCTAGTTTGTGATATGAAGAAAGGAGCATGCTCAGACCAGTCGTCTTTGCCACTTGTGGGGAAACTTCTTAATCCAAAATCAGAGCCCTGTTGCATTTTTTTTTTGTTTTCACAATCACACATAATGTGGAGGAACCACATGGTAACAGCTGGGCGCAAATAACCTTGTTTAATATCTACAGCATATACATGTCAGCTTCCAACAGCTTCTTAAACATAGCAGACAAGTGAGGATCATTAGAGGACTCTTAAAAGAGAGACATCACCCAATTCCTGTGCATTACAGGCCCCTTTCTGACTCAGGTTATGCAGCCTGCCAGAAATTTCCCAGCATCTCAGATGCTATCCTCCTCCCACATTTCTGGCGCTGAACCCAAAGGCCTCTGGATTCCAGACACAGGAGATGTGCATCAAGGAGGATTTGTGGGCTAGTTGGGGGATGGAAGGAGCCAGCATGTTCCATTCCCACCATGCATAGATTTAGGGCAGTTAGTGCTCTAATTGTTATTGTGTTGCACTCCCATGCCTGTCTTCCCGTCTTCTTACTGGAAAGAGATTAAGGCCTCTGCGTTCTTGTAACTACTTCAGAGGCTGTAATGGAAGTAACCAAAATGATAAACGAGTACCTACTGCTAAAAGGAGAGGGCACTGTAATTGTTTATATCTTCAGACCTCGAAAAATGTTATTGTTTAATGTATCACATCATGCACACCACGCTAGTCACAAAGCACAGTCCTGCTAACTTTGCCCTCTTTGAAAAGGGATCAGTCTTCAAAAAAGTAAACAAATAATCATGCATTTATTTGCCTTTCCGTTGTACTACTTAGCTTTACACTAACGATAAAAAATGAGAACATTTGAAAAGATGGAAAGCTCTGACACCTAGCTAATGATAGCAACAAGCATAGAGCAGCAAACTGCACTCCTCAATATTTCACAACTTCATTCCTGGGTTGCAGCTATAGACCAGGAATTTGATTTTGCATTTAAAATTGTTGATTCACTGCTTAAACAGCTTCATGTCCTTTGAAATCTCTGAGCTCCTTGGCCATGACAGTCTGACAGGGTCAGGAAGACATGTCTTCCTTTCCCTGCATTTACAGTTGCTGGTCAGGTGTCTAAAGTTTCATACCAAGCTTCTTGTGTTGTTTGTAGTTATAAATGTTGATTTCTTTCATGGTATTGATTTGTTTACAGTCCTGGAGTTTAAATTCCACTTCCCTTATAGGATGGGGACGGACTTTATTTTTACAGGAGCCCAGAATTCACCTCACTGGACAGGTAGAAAGAACTTTAGAGACTACAAGATTGTGTACTTAAAACTGTGATTTGGTATTGGATATTGCACATTTGCTCCGCTTAAATTCAAAGCTGGAAAATCACATCACATCTCAGAAAATTAGGCCACAGATGTTGGCACACAAGTTTGAAAGTGCTGACATGCACAAGTCCACAAGAACATAAGAACGGACATACTGGGTCAGACCAAAGGTCCATCTAGCCAAATAGCCTGTCTTCGGACAGTAGCCAATGCCAGGTGTCCCAGAGGGAATGAACAGAGCAAGTAATCATCAAGTGATCCTTTCCCTGTCACTCATTCCCAGCTTCTGGCAAACAGAGGCTAGGGACACCATCCCTGCTCAACCTAGCTAATAGCCATTCATAGACCTATCCTCCATGAATTTATCTAGTTCTTTTTTGAACCCTGTTATAGTCTTGGCCTTCACAACATCCTCTGACAAGGAGTTCCACAGGCTGACTGTGCATTGTATGAAAAAATACTTCCTTTTGTTTGTTTGTTTTTAAACCTGCTGCCTATTAAATTTCATTTGGTAACCTCTAGTTCCTGCTATTAAAAAGGAGTAATTAACACTTCTTTATTTACTTTCTTCACCCCAGTCATGCTTTTGTTGACCTCTATCATAAACCCTCTTAGTCATCTTATTTCCAAGCTGAAGAATCCCAGTCTTATTAATCTGTCCTCATACAGAAGCCATTTCATACCCCTATCTACAGTGACTCCAAGATCTCTTTCTTGAGTGGCAATAGCTAAATCAGACCCCATCATGTTATATGTATAGTTAGAATTATGTTTTCCAACATGCATAACTTTGCACTTATCAACTGTGAACTTCATCTGCTATTTTGTTGCCCAATCACCTAGTTTTGAGACATCCTTTTGTAGTTCTTGATAGTCTGCCTGGGACTTAACTATCCCAGTAATTTTCTATCATCTTCAAATTTTGCCATCTCATTGTTTACCCCTTTTTCCAGATCATTTATGAATATGTTGAATAGGACTGGCCCCAGTACAGACCCCTAGGGACACCACTATTTACCACTCTCCATTCTGAAAACTGATCATTTATTCCTACTTTGTTTCCTATCTTTTAACCAGTTACTTATCCCATGACAGCTTACTTTGCTTAGGAGCCTTTGGTGAGAGACTTTCAGAAAGTCAAAGGCTTTCTGAAAACCTAAGTACACTATATCCACTGGATCCTGCTTGTCCGCATGCTTGTTGACCCCCTCAAAGAATTCTAGTAGATTGGTGAGGCCTGATTTCCCTTTACAAAAAAACATTTGACTCTTCCCCAACAAATTATGTTCATCTATGCATCTGACAATTTTTACTATCGTTTCACCAGTTTGCCCAGTATTGAAGTCAAGTGTACCAGCCTGTAATTACTGGGATCACCTCTGGACCCTGTTTTAAAAATTGCATCATATTAGCTATCCTCCAGTCCCTTGGTACAGAAGCTGATTTAAATGACAGATTACAGACTACAGTTAGTAGCTCTGCAATTTCACATTTGAGTTCCTTCAGAACTCTTGGGTGAATACCATCTGGTCCTGGTGACTTATTACTGTTTAGAGGAGATTTTAGAAGAAATAGATAAACTAATGACATCTCAATCTGGGACAGTTCCTCAGATTTGTCACCTAAAAATAGCGGATCAGGTTTGGGAATCTTCCTCACTTCCTCAGCCATGAAGACAGATGCAAAGAATTCATTTAGTTTCTTGCAATGGCCTTATCATGCCTGAGTGCTCCTTTAGCATCTCGATCATCCACTAGCCCCACTAGTTGTTTAGCAGGCTTCCTGCTTCTGATGTACTTAAACATTTTTTTTGCTATTACTTTCTGAGTCTTTGGCTAGTTGTTCTTCAATTAATTTTTTGGCCCTCCTAATTGTATTTTTACACTTCATGTGCCAGAGTTTATGCTCCTTTTTATTTTCCACACTAGGATTTAACTTCCACTTTTTAAAGGATGCCTTTTTGCTTTTCACTGCTTCTTTTACTTTGTTGATTAGCCACAGTGGCATTTTTTTGTTTTTTTTAGTATAGTTTTTGTTTAATTTGGGGTGTACATTTAAGTTGAGCCTCTATTATGGCATCTTTAAAACATTTCCATGCAGCTTGCAGGGATTTCACGTTTTGTGCTATACCTTTTAATTTCTGTTTAACTAACTTCCTCATTTTTATGTAGTTCTCCTTCTGAAATTAAAATGCTAAAGTGTTGGGCTGTTGTGGAGTTTTCCCCACCACAGAGATGTTTAAATGTAATTATATTATGGTCACTATTACCAAGCAGTCCAGCTATATTCACCTCTTGGATCAGATCCTGTGCTCCACTTAGGACTAAATCAAGAATTGCCTCTCCTTTTGTGGGTTCCAGGACTAGCTGCTTCAAGAAGCAGTCATTTAAGATGTCAAGAAACTTTATTTCTGCATCCCATCCTGAGGTGATATGTACCCAATTCAATAGGGAGATTTCTGAAATCCCCCATTATTACTGAGTTTTTTAAATTTTGATGGCCTCTCTAATCTCCAAGTGTTTCTCGGTGACCATCACCATCCTGGTCAGGTGGTCGGTAATATAGGCCTACTGCTATATTCTAATTATTAGAGCATGGAATTACTGACCATAGAGATTCTATGATATGGTTTGGTTCATTAAAGATTTTTACTTTGATTCTACACTTTCTTTCACATATAGTGCCACACCCCCGCCAGCACGACCTGTTTTGTCCTTCTGATATATTTTGTACCCCTGTATTACTGTGTTCCATTGATTATCCTCATTCCATCATGTTTCTGTGATGCCTATTATATCAATATCCTCATTTAATACGAGCACTCTAGTTCACCCATCTTATTATTTAGACACCTAGCATTTTTCATTTGACTGTTTCTCATCAGATCTCACCTGTATTTTATCATTTTCCATCCTCTCCTCCTTACTAGGACATAGAGAATTTCTCTTAATAGATCCCCCCCCAAGGGGGATGTCTCTGTCCGAACTATGTGCTCCTCTGCCCCTGTAAGATTTCGCCCAGCCCTAAGTTTAAAAACTGTTCTACGACCTTTTTAATTTTAAGTGCCAGCAATCTGGTTCCATTTTGGTATATGTGGAGCCCATTTAAACTCCTCCTCCCTACACCATCGTCTCATCCACACATTGAGACCCTGCAGTTCTGCCTATCTAACTGGCCCCGTGCATGGAACTGGAAGATTTTCTGAGAATGCTACCATGGAGGTCCTGTCCTTCAATCTCTTATCTAGCAGCCAAAATTTGGCTCCAGGACCTCTCTCATATCCTTCTCTATGTCATTGGTACCTACATGTACCACGACCACCAGCTCCTCCCCAGCACTACACATAAGTCTATCTAGATGTCTCAAGAGATCCGCAACCTTCGCACAAGGCAGGCAAGTCACCATGCGGTTCTCCCACTCATCACAAACCCAGCTATCTATGTTTCTAATGATTGAATCGCCCATTACTAATACCTGTCTCTTCCTAATAACTGGAATTCCCTCCCACGGAGAGGTACCCTCAGTGCAAGAGGGTAGTATAACATCATCTGGACAGAGGATCCCAACTATGGGATCATTTCCCTCTGCTCCAGTTGGATGTTCTCCTTCCCTGAGAATTTCATTCTCCTCAACAACACAGAGGCTGTCAGACCAGGGGTGGGACCATTCTACTGCATTCTGGAAACTCATCTATGTACCTCTCTCTGTCCCTTAGCTCCTCCAGTTCAACCACTCTGGTCTCCATAGCCAGTACATGGTCTCTGAGGGCCAGAAGCTCCTTGCACCGCATGCACACATACGCCACCTGCCCATAGGGCAGGTAATTATACATACTAATCAGTGGCCAAGGCAGCTCTGGAAAATTTCAGGCACCAGACTAATACTTATTCCTCTAGAGCTCACTGACTTCCTATACCCTTGAAAACAGAGTTTAATAATAAATAGACAATTAATACAAGATGCGCCAAATGTAAATGGGTCTAAGATGAGTAACCACAGGAATATATTTCGACAACCCTGATCCTCCTTCAACCCTAGTCCCTGTAACCCACACACATCTCCAACCTAGAATTTAATACACTTTTCAGAGCAATCATTTGTACTGCAGTAGCAGGAGAAGCCCTCCTGTGACATACCTTCAACACATCTGAGCACATTAATAAACAAGTACTGATAATACACACATGGTTTAGGAGAAGAACAACAGAAATAAGCTAGACCAGATTTCAGAACTTCTAAAGCAGGTTTCGCTTATTACTACCTATGTAATATCAAACCGGTGGGTGCAGCTGACCCCTCTGCAGAGACCTGGCACAAAGGCTATGTGCACTTTAATCCAATTTATGTCCCCCAAATAAGGCTTACGTGGAATTTAAATGGTTTGTAAGTATTTGTTGCCCTCTGAACAGGGTGAATTGCACCATATGTTAATGTCTATATACACAGTGTGAAATGTAAATATAAAACCAGATATTCTGCATCTAAATATTAGATTTTTATGAGGTAATCCTGACTTATTTATGAGTCAGAGTGAAGCAGAACCTCAAGCAGATTAGAAAGTCATGCAAAATTTGTCAGTAAATTTCTTCTGACACAGATTAGTATATACTGTTTTCGCCTCAGACCATAAAAATTGACTAACAGCTGGTTTTGATTTATGCAGTTAGCCTTCTTTCTACGGACAGAAATGAAGTATCTTACAAAACAAATCATTAATGCAGATAAAAGAAAACCTATCCCAAAACAGAGTTGCTGTTGTACACATCTTATAGGAGGCAGTAAGAAGTGGGGAGAAGTGTTTGTATTCTGCATATTATCAATACCTATATTTCTGTACCAAGGTTCTGTCTACTCCCTTCCCTGGCCACACATCAGTCAGCTCACCTCACTGTGTTTCTGTAACCCACTGAGCAGTGTGTTCATCAGGGCCACCCAGAGGATTCAGGGGGCTTGGGGCAAAGCAATTTCAGGGGCCCCTTCCATAAAAAACAGTTGCAATACGAGAGAACACTATATTCTCGCGGGGCCCCTGCGGGGCCCAGGGCCTGGGGCAAATTGCCCCACTTGCCCCCCCTCTGGACGGCCCTGGTATTCATTATGAATTTCCCAATTCACAAAGGATATGGATCTGTTGCAGCTCCAGTTTGATAGCATAGCTCTCTTATTCAAGCTGTAGAGACTTGTATTTCTAGTTCTGGAAACCACTGGGTCAATCCTTGGTGTCAACAAAGATAGAGGCCACCACTTTTACTTGTTATATGGAGAGTAAGGAGTAAAGGAGAGTAAGAAGCAGTTGATTAAAGGGAGCATAAGACACCATGGGCCTATTAATTGTAAGGAAACCGTGGTTGTTTCTCAGAGAATAGAAAAATCTTGGTAAACAGAAAGGTTGATGATAGCCTAATCCAGAGCTGGAGAGAGAAAAATATGTCCCTTTTGGGAACAGATCTTTTTTACAGTTCTTGTTTAGCTACAATGTAGAAAATGTTGAAGAATGAAACTAGATTCAAGTTCTCTAAGGGAGACACTGCCAAAATAAAATAACTTGTATTTGACTAAAGCAGGTCTTCCAGAATGGCATCCAGTCTTGATTTGAAGACTTCAGGAGATGGAGAAGCCACTACTTCCCTTGTTAGTTTGTGCCAGTGGTTAATCATCTAGTGTTAAAATTTGTGCTTTATTTTAATTTTGCCAATTTCGGCTTCTAGTCCAGGGGTAGGCAACCTATGGCAGGGTGCCAAAGGCAGCACACAAGCTGATTTTCAATGGCACTCACACTGCCTGGGTCCTAGCCACCGGTCTGGGAGGGCTCTGCATTTTAACTTAATTTTAAACGAAGCTTCTTAGATATTTTAAAAACCTTATTTACTTTACATAAAACAATAGTGTAGTTATATGTTATAGACTTATAGAAAGACCTTCTAAAAATGTTAAAATGTATTACTGGCACGCAAAACCTTAAATTAGAATGAATAAATGAAGACTTGGCACAGCACTTCAGAAAGGTTGCTGACCCCTGTTCTAGCCATTGGTTCTTGTTATGCCTTTAGCCACTGGATTAATGAGCCCTTTAGTTCCCAGTATTTTCTTCCCAAGAAAGTATGTATATATTGTAATCAAGTCATCTCTCAATCTTCTTTTCAATAATTTTAACAGATTGAGCTTTTTTAGGTCTCTCCCTATGGTGTAGCTATCCCATAAATTAAAGCCACCCAATGCAGACAGCTGTCCATAAAAATCCACCGTACATCTCTCAAATTAAGCCTACTCTCTTCCCAAAAATCCAAAGTGGTTAAAAAATAAGTCCATTTCACTTTTTGGTTCCCATATACTAGCAGAATACAATGGTGCCCTGGTGTTTTAAAATCACTTCCAGGAATTATTGAAAACTACATTTTATAAAAAAAGTTAATTAATTTTTATATTTAATCCTAATTTTCAAATTAATAACCTTTTAAAAAGATACAAACCCTTATATATAATCCTAGCCTTCATCCTCAGTGAGCTCTGTCCAAGCAAACTCCTGCACCAGTGTGACTTCTCTTTGAAATCAGCAGGGCTCCATGTGGCTGCAGTGGTCTGATAGTCACCACTCTTTGCAGGATCAGGGGCTTATGCTACATAGCAGTGTTCCTTAAAACAGCCTTTATAAAAAGTTCAGAGGCCTGTCCCCCACCACCATGGCAGATCTTGAAACAGTAGAAAAAATCATAGAAAATGGCTCCTTGGAGATAGCACTTCAGACTTATTGTCCAAATTCCTCCCATCCAATTAGATGATTTGAATTGATAGCACATAAATTGTTAATATATTGCTGGGTAAGTGAAGAAATATACTTATCTCATTTTTCCAGCCCACTGGCTCAGTTTTTGCATGATACAATCATTTATTACAAAATTTTCATTTTTTCATTACTTTTTATTGTTAGTACAGAAATAAAATCCCATTAACAGAGGATTTATGATGACAAGATAACTACAGTGCAGGAACAGAGAGTGTGTGAGTTTAATGACACACAAATAAAGTTTAATGAAATATTATGTAATGGAAATAATACAGAGCCTGAATAAATCTCTCCAGGAACTATATATTGTGATTATTAGACGAGAAGACTTAGGAAAACAGGCTGTAAAAATAAGGCCACACACCGAACACAGTGACACTGTCCGAAATAGTTATCCAGGTCTACTTTTATATTTAAGAATTTCTCAAAAAATACTCAGCACAAAAAACCCTTGCCTTTTCCCCACCTATAGTGTTCTGCTAAAGAAATCTGCCGCAGTAATGTCTAACAGTAACACACATGAAGAGCCATTCAGAATAAATACTCATGCAATGAAAAAAGAAACTAAGCCCATAGTTAAGGTCATTGAAGCCTGACTTTTTAGTTTTTTTAGTCACCTCCCAATTCTCTGGGCTGAAGGCAGGAAATTCAGTAATTCCTAAACAACTTCGTTAAAGCAGGAGTTTTAAATATGCCTACCTTATACAGAAAAGAACCAATAAAAATGAGTGGGCTCCTACACTGCATCTAATTCATGTCCACAGGGTTAGGTTGATTGATGCCAGCAGAGGAAATGGCCTTACAAATCTAGATGACTGAAAGTCAAGAGCATTTGGGATAAAATCCTGGCACCATCAGACGCTACAATAGTTTGCCATTGAGTTCAATTAGGACAGAATTTCAGTCTTGTAGTTTAAATTCTACAAATATATACTTGATCATCATCCCACATCTGTTTTCTGAGGGTACTACACAGCAAAAAATACCTGTTGGAGTGATTCTCAGAGCCCAGGTCAACTGACTTGGGATTGTGGGGTGCACGCTATGGGACAAAAAAATAGCAGCTTGGCTGGATCTCAATGTGAAACCTGGCAAGGGTCTCAGAACCTGGGCTCCACATCAAGCTTGAACATCTGCACTGCCATTTTTAGCCCTGTAGCATGAGCCCCAGGAGCCCAGGTCAGTTGACCCAGGCCAACAGGGGTGTTTTTTGCTGAGTAGACAGACCTTTAGATATTTGTACACCTATACATACAACATCTTCTACATTTCTAAGATGGATGTTCATATTGGATGTTTTGGTTCAGGAAATTATAGACAGATATGGGCCTTATCCTGGAAGATTGAATCTGGATCCAAATTTCTCCAGGAAGTGTTCCGATCTTGGGCGCTGTTTCAGACCATATCTAATATATTTTGGACATTCCTTAATATTTTTTTTCCTCCATAAAAAGGTTATTTGGCAATTTGCATTATCAAGTGTGTTCTCTTTGGAGAGAAAATGGATGTTGCCTCTTCAGCTTCTTATAATTCAAGTCAAACATTAAATGAAGAGTTAAAATTTGATAGAGTCTTTGATTCATGAATTATTGTGAATCTATCCTTGATAATTTTAAGTATTTGCCAATATCTCAGATAAGTAATTTGTAGACAATGGGTTGTTCACCAAATGTTCACACCAGTTATTTGCTATTCATTTTTCATTATTCATGATTAGTCATACAATATTGTTTTTGCTTTTCTTTATACACATCTTTTTTCACAGACAATAGTTTGTGTTTAGTTTGGTTTTGGTCAGATATGTTAATACTTGTACACAGAAACATCCAGAATTCACTGAAGTCAATAAAAGGACTCAGGCACATAGACATTTGCAATTGAAAATATGATAGTAATAGACCAGCCTGTCCTTGTCCTTGGAAACTAAAGGTTTGGTGGGGTATTGGTTTTTTTGGTAATATATAGTTCCCTCTCCTACACTTGAAAAATAATTTTAATAAAATGACATGCTCAATCCATTATCGTTGCTTTGTGATATATGGAATAAGAGAGTTGTGTTGTAAAATGTTGATGTATATCGACATTAGTTAATAAAATGTATCTGGGCATGTTTTTCAATGTGCTGTTGTGTTGCAAATCTTTTGCAATCTCTTTTGAGGGAAAATAAACTATGATGTTGCTTCTAAAAATATACTGACTAATATGACAAAAAACCCAAAACAAACAAAAAAAAATCGGAAGAATGGCTTTCAATCCTTACTTTAAGTATTCTGTGTTTTTCTCCTACATCCTCAGTACCATCACTTTAAAAAGATAGTACTAGATTCACAGGTCCCACAACAAGTGGTATTATGAGTTTTGCAATCTCTCTCTTTCTCTCTCACACCTACCCCTCAACTCTCATACTCACCCTCCACCTTATGGAAGACATTTTCAATTTGCTCTCCTAAGAATGTGATTCCCCTGCAGCCATTTTTAAATCCTAGCTTTTCAAATGCCTCTGCACTCAGATGTTTTCTACTCAAAGGCTACATCTGCTCTACAAGCTAGTGGGGGCGAATCCCATGCTTGTGTATACATACTCATGCTAGCACACGTTCAGCTAACTGGAGCATAGACAGCAGTGCAGCCCTGGTAGCAAGGCTGAACTGTGCCAAGTACAAACCCACCTGAAACGGGCAGGTATGTACTTGGACCTACTCAGCTGTACTGCACTGCTGCTACCCATGCTATACTGCTATTTATATGTCTGCTAGCTCAATGAGATCTATTGCAAGTATGTGTACGCAAGCAGGGGAATCACAGGCCCAGCTAGGGTTGCCAACTGTCTAATTGCACAGACCGAAACACCCTTTCCCTGCCCCCTACTCATCCCTTCCCCAAGGCCACACCCAGTCCCCACCCCTTCTCTGAGGCCTCGCCTCTCTCACTCCAGCTCTCCTCCCTCTATTGCTTGCTTTCCCCCAACCCTCACTCCCTTTCACTAAGATGGGGCAGGGAGTTGGGGTACAGGAGGGGTGTGAGCTCTGGGATGGGGGGTGAGGCCAGGGGTTTGGAGTGTGGGAGGGAGGTCTGGGATGAGCCTGGGGCAGAGAGTTGGGGTGCAGAAGAGGGTTCAGGGTGAGGGCTCTCGGAGGGAGTTTGGGTCCAGGAGGGGGCTCAGGGATGGAGCAGCGGGGTTGGATGCAGGAGGGAGCTCAGGGTATGTGCTCTGCAAGTTTTGGTGAAGGACAGAGTTCTGACCTGGGGTAGGGGGTTCAGGCTCTGGGAGGGAGTTTGGGTGCAGAAAGAGGCTCAGGGATGGAGCAGGGGGTTGGAGTTCAGGAGGGGGCTTGGGGTGCGGGTGCTGGAAGGGAATTTGGGTGCTGGAGGGGGCTCAGGGCTGGGGAGAGGTGTAGTAGATGGTTTGGAGTGTGGGCTCTGAGAGAAAGTTTTGGGTGCGGAAGGGGGCTGAGGGCTGGGGCAGGGGTGCAGGAGGAGGTTTGGGGTGCTCTGGACAGGCAGCGCTTTCCTTGGGTGGCTCCCAGAAGCGGTGACATATCTGGCAGTGGCTCCTAGGACCAGGGGCGCCCATGCGGCTATGTGTTCTGTCCCTGCCTGCAGCCACTGCCCCTGCAGCTCCCATTGGCTGCGGTTCCCCATTCCTGGCCAATGGGAGCTGCGGAATCAGTGATTGGGGTGGGGGCAGCACACAGAGACCCCATGATCGCACCTCCTCCTAGGGGCCACTGCCAGACATGCTGGCCACTTCCTGGAGCAGCGCAGAGTCAGGGACATAGCATAGACATAGCCTAAGAGGGATCTTAAAATTGAAACCAACCTTATTGTTAAACTTAAAAAAAAAAAATTGAGACAAGGATGTGCTCCCAGCTCCTCTATTTCATATTCTATCTGTAGTACAAAGAGAGAGAGTCTGAGACATGAGGTCTGGTATAAGGGGCCTGTCATAAGGCCTCAGGCCTGAACTAAAGTCAGGCCCTGCTAATCTAACCCACACACCTCCTGAGTGTGGTGTTTTGTCCCACTTAATGGCACTGAGACCACTTAGAGACAGAGAAAAAATGAGTCTGCTCTACAGCCTTAGCTAACAGCCAGTTAACTTTCAACTCATGTTGTAGAGGCTCATGCATTAAGCTCCAGAGGTCCCTGGTTCAATCCCACCAGCCAATGACCAGGGTCCGTCGGCGTTACACTAATATAAAGCAAAGTTTGCAAGAGTCAGGCTTTAACAAAAATCAAGCCCTGTTAGAAAACACGCCTGCTTGCGAGTTTGCTGTCCAGAACACGAACTTGGCAAGAACAGAGCTAGTATGGTAACTCCTCACTTAAAGTCATCCCGCTTAACATTGTTTCGTTGCTGATCAATTAAAATTTAATTTAAAGTTGTGCAATGCTCCCTTATAGCATCATTTGGCAGCTGCCTGCTTTGTCCACTGCTTGCAGAAAGAACAGCACGTTGGAGCTAGTTGATGGGGGCTTGGAACCAGGGTGGACCAGTAGCCCCCTATCAGCTCCTCCCTCCCCTAAGTTCCCTGTGCGGCAGCAGCCCAGCAGGCTATCAATTGCAGGCTACCAATTGCCGGCAGTTCAGCTGTCCCTCCCCCTACTGCCATGTGCTGCTCCTGCCCTCTGCCTTGGAGCTGCTCCCGGGAGCCTCCTGCTCGCTGTGCAGTGGGGAGAGAGGGATGTTAATGTCAGTGTGTCCCTCTCCCCTCCCCGCTCCTTTACCCCATCCGGCCGTCTCCACACAGCTGCGGGGACATGACAGAGCTCAGGACAGAGGGAGCTTGCTTGCAGCAGATGCAGTCTCAACTTGATGATCAACTCATAAAGGCAGTGTACTTAGAGTGAGGTCACTGTACTTAAAGGGGCAATGCAGTCTCTCTCTCTCTCTCTCTCTCACACACACACACACACAGTGTGTGTCTGTCTCTCTCTGCCATGCTGTCTCCCCTCCCTCCATTGTAGAGTGTAGGCTACATTAACAACGTGTTAACCCTTGAGGGCTCAGCTGAGTGCTAGTTCATCATTTAGCAGTAAGGCATTCCCTGAGAAATATCCACCCTCTTCAACCCTCTGACTCCACCACCTCAACCAACCTACACAATCATCACTGCAGTGCACAGTATTAAATTGTTTAAAACTTATACTGTGTGTGTGTTTGCGTGCGTGTCTTTTGCCTGGCAAAAAATTTTTCCCTGGAACCTAACCCCCTCTATTTACATTAATATTTATGAGGAAATTGAATTTGCTTAACATTGTTTTGCTTAAACGAGCATTTTTCAGGAACATAACTACAATGTTAAGTGAGGAGTTACTGTAGTCCCTTCCACAGCAGCCTGGCATGTGGTGGGACTGCACAAACTATACCAACTTTCAGTAATAATTGAATCATAGAATAGAATCTTAATATACGCCATCATATGCCAGTAATGCCCCTCTGCTATGTATATCGGCCAAACTGGACAGTCCCTACATAAAAGGATAAATGGACACAAATCAGATATTAGGAATGGCAATATACGAAAACCTGTAGGAGAACACTTCAATCTCCCTGGACACACAATAGCAGATTTAAAAGTAGCCATCCTGCAGCAAAAAAACTTCAGGACCAGACTTAAGAAGAGAAACTGCTGAGCTTCAGTTCATCTGCAATTTAACACCATCAGCTCAGAATTAGACAAAGACTGTGAATGGGCTGCCAACTACAAAAGCAGTTTCTCCTCCCTTGGTTTCACACCTCAGCTGCTAGAAGAGGGCCTCATCCTTTCTGATTGAAACTAATCTCATTATCACTAGCCTGATTCTTGCTTGCATATATACATACACACACACCTGCCTCTGGAAATTTCCACTACATGCATGCATGCAAAGGGGGTATTCACCCATGAAAGCTCATGCTCCAAAACGTCTGTTAGTCTATAAGGTTCCACAGGACTCTTTGCTGCTTTTACAGATCCAAACTAACATGGCTACCGCTCTGATACTTGAATATCTGGATCAAATATAACTCAACAGCATCATCGAATTAGCACATTTGCAAATGTAGAAAGGATTTCACACTTTTTGTGCAGTATGATTGTGATCATTGATGGGATATGGTCTCTCTCTCTGGAGCCTCATTCTCAAAAGTCAGGAAATGCCAAAGTTATGATTCAATAAGCAGCCTTAACTAAGCCCCTTGTAACAGAGGATGAAATGGGAATACTTGGTTAACAATTTCTTAAAAATAGGATTTGTAAAGATATATACAGTTTCTAGAATATATTTCTATTCTGAGCTCCTCAGAGGAGGAACTCTGCCTACTTCTGTTTGGAAAGCAATTCATGGGGCTGATTGAATATTTTCCCTCAAAACTTTCTTGATGGTGTTTTTGATTAAATGAAAATATTTGCGGAAAGGATCTACTTTCCTCCAAAAATGTATGTTTTTTCCCCCCTTTAGAAAACTGAAAACTCAAAAAGCAAACATTTTCAGCCAAAACCCAAAACATTTTCCATATTCAGCTGCTGATTTTCAGTTCTGCTTACCAAAAATTGAAAAATGTTCATTTTTAACTTTTCACTAAAAAGTTGATGTTTTTCCAATGAAAACCTTATTAAAAAAGTAATTTTGTCAACATTTTGTCAACACACAAAACTAATGTGACAAAACCAAGAACTATTAACGATGGATGCCACCAGAAAGCAATAGTGATGAGTACTTCTTAATTATATGAGCACTAGAATTGGGCAAGTTATCAAATATATTACTTATTAAGTTTCATCCTTCCTTCTGTCTCAATTGGCCACGAACAATTTGCAGTTTTCTCAAATGTATCCATGATTCCCAAGGATTCAACAAGTAATTTTGGTTTCTACGCAGCTTGTTTGAAATGATTGAGTATTCAAATGTATGCAAGCCTGGATTAACCAATTTGCGCTTGCCCTACCACCAGATCTGGGTGGGTGTCAGTGCAAACAAGAGCATGAGGTCACAATGCCACTCAGGTTTGGCCCAGCCACCCCTCCATCACCAATGTGGGAGGAAAGAGGGAGTAGCAGGCTTAATTTGAGTGAAGGGGGGCAATTTCCACAGTGCACAAAAATCTTTAACCTAGCATTGCTCATATGTTTGTTTTCTGATTCAATGAGTATAACTATTAAACTCATACTTCTGATGCAAATACTCTACTTATAAATGACAAATTCTATATTCTTTTTCTGCAAATATTCTGCCACGCTTATTCCCACCAACTAACACTTTATTCCACAAGCAATCCCATGGGGAGATATTCCTCACTGGGAGTAAAGGTTGCAAACTGATACCTAATATTTAACTGGTCAGCAAACAATTACAAATATATCAGTTGAGAAACATTTTTAGAAGAACGTGCCATTTGTTGGCTGGATCATTTGTGAACACCCAGTTCTATTATTCACCCTGAAAACTACCTGCTGAAAATTAATTTATTTTTGAACTGCGAGTTTAAAAAAAAGATTTATCGTCCCATAAACTTGCAAACAGCTAAACAGATTTTGATCAACCCTTTCAGAAAACTTCACCTCTCCAGTGAGGTTAAGCATGGCAACTTTCTTTTAAAAAGGTTAAAAAATTCAGAAAGTTCTAGGATCCTGAAAGTAGTGGGTTATAACGAAAAGCCTGACATAACCTTAGTTATAGTGACTGCATGCCTGCCTCTGTTACAATAATGGTTTGTTATGTGATACTCAAACATTGAAATTATGGAATAACTGTCCAGGTTCTGGGATTTGGACTAGATTGTGCCCCTAGTTGTTAGCTTGTAGCAAGAGGCGAACTAGCACTATACTACACAAAGAGGAGCACTAGACGCACTGCGTCTTGGAGAAAGAGAACACCTTCCATGATGCAGTTGTTGCACAGTGGGAAACGTATTGTGACACGGCACTTTAAGGGACTGCAGCATATTCCTCCACTGAACAGTCAGACAGCTCTGCTGGTCAGTATATTAGGAGAAAAGCCAAAGCTGTGCTTTCTCTGCATTTCTCCTAGTCACTTTTTGGGTGATTTGCTTCAGGAAAAGAAGGAACATTCAGATCTTCTCCATCCTCCCTCCATCCACCAGCATACAGACTAGTCATGCTCAGTCTGGACTGAGAGATAGAGAGAGAGAGAGACACAGACGCTCTCCCTGTTGCATCTTTGTTCTCTATACAACTGAGAACAAGGATAGGATCCTAATCCAGGAATACTATGGAATAGACTGAGCCACTATAATCTGCAGCAATGTATCCACGTGGGTAGGGCCTGTGCATTTATCTATAGTTAGGAAGCACGGTTATGTAGAATATGAGGAAACCCCATATTCACAATGGGGTTCTAAACTTCTCAGTCCCCGCCTCCAGTCTGCAATCTCACCCTATTATCCAGAATGTTTTAAAACAAAATACAACAACATTTTGAACAGTGATAAAAATACATCAGCCCCTGTGGAGTGCTAACAAGCTGTGCACGCAGCCCACGCAAGGTACTTTTTCAAACCTAGATCTGCAAAGACATTAAGCAGACATCCATTTATGAACTCTTCCTCTTCCCTCGAGCTGTATATTAAAAGGGAGACTTTGGAAGCACCTTCTGTTGTCTAGGAAGTTTTCCAGTACAAGTTTTACTAAAGTGAGGCACCTAAAATATTTTTTAGTTCTATCAGCAACACTAAATATCTGTTGTGAACTAATCCCACTTGGCAGGCAGCTCAGGTACAAAACAGTACTTTGTGCCACAGCTGGCTGCTCATTTCCTAATACATTGAAGTGTTTTCCCTTGAGCCTATGGGCCAGCCATCAAGCAAAAATTCTTCCAGTGTTATAAATGCAGATTGATTCTGCCTCAGTCTTGTTGCTTCACTCTAAGGCTAATGACAAAGACCCTTTTTAATCTATGTGCTCTACTGAATGTCAGCTCTTTCTTGATGCAGTGCACCGCCCCTGCTGTTCTGAGTACTGTTACGCATACTTTTTTTTATGATAGAGCAGCAATGGACGTCCAGAGAGCCCAGAAGCCTCGTATGCCCTGAGTGCAGAAGAAAACCCTAAACAGAGTATTACGGATGCTCATAAATATGTTTGGACTTGATTTTCCTCTGCCTTACTCCTTGCACAGTCATTTAACCCTGTGCAAAATGCCACCATTCTGATTTTGTAGTGCTTTGCACAAGTGAGTGAGACCACACCAGGGAAAAAGGCAGTGGAGAATCAGGCCTATTTGTGTCTCTTAGTTTCCTTGGGCAATACTATATGTTACACTCTATATTCAGAGTGTGCTTCCAGATAGAGCCCAAAAGCAGTGTAGGAGAAAGAGAAAAGAAGAACTGACATAGCATGTTGGACCTTGAAATTCTATACGTGTACAATGAACTTTCATTTTGACCCCTGGAAGAGAACAAACAATATATTCTGTTCCCACTTTTTAACTATGTCTGTTACAGCTATCCCTCTATTCCATTTTGTTTTCTTACAGCTGTCCCCATACTCCATTTTGTTCTCCTCCAGTGGCCGACCCTTCCCTGGCTGTTAAGTTGTTACCAGGCCACGGTCCTTCTCAAAGGGAGGCCCCTTAATTGTTTACCAAGAGCATTGCCCCTTCTCAAAGGGATGGCCACTTGTGCTAAGTGGGACCACTGCCCTGTTCAAAGGTTAGTCCTGTTATCACCTTGTTAACCTGGGCTTGGTGTAGGGTAGGCAATGTCCAGAGCTGCAAGACCTATTGTGGTTTTTAAGATCTTGGGCATGAGTCATAGGCCTCATGTGCTTTTGAGTCACCTCTGCACAGGACTGTGCCCAGACATGTCTCTGTGCTCACCTACAGTTTCCCTGCTCCTCTCCTCCCTTGTACCAAGAGGAGCCAATCAAAAGTACGGGCGGGAAACTGCCTGATTTTGCTTTAAAAACAGACATTTTTGAAACTAACAGCAGAAAGGTTCTGCATTGCTGCCTGGTCTGATCAGCCAGGGGTCTGGGGGTCCTTTCTCCACTCTCGTTTTATTTTGAGCGTACCCCCGTTTTTTGAAAAAAAAAAAACCACGAAGAATGAATTGCTGCCTGAGAGATCTCCCGATTATTGAGACTGTACCTAGCCTTCTGATGTTCTTGCTGCTTTGCTCTGCTGCTTCTTTGGGGCTGGTAGAATCCCTCTGTGAAACTCTCTATACTTCATTTTATTATTTTAGCTGCTGGCTCTGTTCCCCAGCACACAGACTCAAGCTAAACCTTGGTCTATGTCTTAAACCTCTCCTAATTCGCGGCACTTTTGCTGCTAAAAATAATTTTGTGCCGCTGCTACACTCTGCTCCTGTGGCTTTGTCTCGGGGCCTCTGCTTCCAGCTGTGTCCACTGCTGCAGCCACCATCCTGGGCACATATCACTTTGCCCTCTGTAACTTCCCCATGGCATAAGGTGCACATAGGTTTTGTTTTCTTAGTTTAATAAGTCATAGTTTGTTAAGATTATAGAGCTTGTAAGTTTTACCTGCCTTGTTATAGTTTGCTGCTTTGTTGCTCTGTATAGTTACTTATTAAGTTTTGCTTAGAATTGTGATATTTGTTGTTTGCCTAGTCGTGGTTAGATAGATAAAGGTTTTGCTACTTGAATCGTCTTCCCACTGTTACAACTCCCTCGGTGTGCATCTGCACGCTCTCCTGTTACAACTCTTGCTGCCCCCCCCCGTCTGCATCACCCGTGAAACTTCCCAAACCCTTGCTGCTTTTTTCCCTGCATCTGCCGCTCTCCCTGTTACAACTCCTTGCTGCGCCCCCCACGTCTGCATCACCCTCTGAACTTCCCAAACCCTTGCTGTTTCTCACCCTGTATAACTTGTCTGTTTCCCCCCGCTCATATCTCCCCTCTGTGTGCTTAAAACCTCTCTCTAGCCCGTTGTCCTTACCTTGCAGGGCTCCAGAGCCTCTCGCTGCTCCAGCCGCACTCTCTTCTCATCAGTTGCCATTAATCATTCACTCTAATTATTCACTCCCCCCCCCCGTTCCTGACCCAGCCATAGGTACACTCTTGCTATCACAGCTCACAAATTAAGTCAGTAATTTCTACATTGCATAATTTCACTCATCACCCATATTGCTGATATACTGTATTTACATTAATACCATTCTGTTACATTGTATATAAGGCCACTAACCACTTAGTACATTCTATCTAAGATTGTTAACCATTTTATATAGAAGCTAGCATTTATTTTGCATTTCTTTTTGATACGTTTTGCATTGCACCAGTATCTAGAGTTGTTCCTATATAAGTTGAGTTGCTTATTAACTGTACTGTATCCCATTGTGCTGACCCCACTTACTGTACCCCACTGTTAGAACTCGCTACACTGTTCAATAAGAACCCCCCATCATTATCTATTGTAAACCCCCTATACACCCCATCCCATCGTATTTTATTGTTAAATTCCCACCACTCCTTTTTCCTTTAATAAAGAAATTAATTGGCACCCCACCTGTGTGGTAATTGCTCCCCAAGATCCCATATACCTGCTGGCAGGGACAAACTATAGCTGTTGAAAAAATCTCAATTTTATTTTCCCCCAAAAAATACTAAACACAAAGGGAGCGGATGCAAGAAGGCAAAGATTCTTGCTTGATGTTGAAATGAAATTTTATGTAATTTTCGAATTATTGTCTTGAAAGACATTAAAACATAGTTGAAATGGAACTGCTTAGCTGAAACAATTTGACAAACTGCTTTTTTGAACTAAAAAACTACTTCGTTTGAAAAATTTCAACCAGTTCTATTTCATTATTTTAATTATGGTGAAGTTCATGATCAATTTCCAGTGAATATGAACCATATTTGTTACCACTGCTGCAGTTTCCTTTGCTTTCAAGTTTCAATACATTTTTGTCATCAGCTACTATATACAAAAGAGGATGTACAAGTCCCTGCTCATACAAAATAAGTAAAATGCTTGATCATAATCATAGAATCAAGACTATCAGGGTTGGAAGGGACCTCAGAGGTATCTAGTCCAACCCCTGCTCAAAGCAGGACCAAATTCCCAACTAAATCATCTCAGACTTAAAAACCTCTAGGAAGGAGATTCCACCACCTCCCTAGGTAACCCATTCCAGTGCTTCACCACCTCCGAGTGAAAAAGTTTTTCCTAATATCCAACTTAAACCTCCCCACTGCAACTTGAGATCATTACTCCTGTTCTGTCACCTGCTACCACTGAGAACAATCTAGAACCCATCCTCTTTGGAACCCCCTTTCAGGTAGTTGAAAGCAGCTATCAAATCCCCCCTCATTCTTCTCTTCTGCAGACTAAACAATCCCAGTTCCCTCAGCCTCTCCTCATGAGTCATGTGGTCCAGCTCCCTAATCATTTTTGTTTCCCTCCACTGAACTCTTTCTAATTTTTCCACATCCTTCTTCTAGTGTGGGCCCAAAAGCTGGACACAGTACTCCATATGAGGCCTTACCAATGTAGAATCGAGGTGGATGATCACATCCCTCGATCTGTTGGCAATGCTCCCACTTATACAGCCCAAAATGCCTTTAGCCTTCTTGGCAACAAGGGCACGCTGTCGACTCATATCCAGCTTCTTGTTCACTGTAACCTCTAGGTCCTTTTCTGCAGAACTGCTTCCTAGCCATTCGGTCCCTAGTCTGTAACAGCGAATACGATTCTTCCGTCCTCAGTGCAGGACTCTGCACTTGTTGAACCTCATCAGGTTTCTTTTGGCCCAATCCTGTAATTTGTCTAGGTCCCTCTGTATCCTATCCCTACCCTCCAGTGCATCTACCACTCCTCCCAGTTTAGTGTCATCTGTAAATATGCAATATGTTTGGCACAGAATAGAAATTAAGTTAGACACTACATATGTTAGAACATAAGACACCAAAGAAGAACTGGTTACAAGTTCACAACAAGCAGGAGAAAAGGTTTGACAGAAGTAAACTCCAGCAGGCCTAGTACACGTTTGCTTCTATTGAAAGATTTCAGCTTATATCAGACAAGAGTGAACTCCAGCTGCAGAGGGTGTGGTGGATTTTCAGGAATGGTACAGGAATCAGCAAGACACGAAAACCCTAAATCTTGCGATTGGCTGAACTATACTGAATGAGTTGCACTGGCAAAGGTGGCACTATAGCACCTTTGCATATCTCTAACTTTAGAGGCAGCTGGGCTGTCTACTTTATATCTGGCTGTCCAAGGGGCCACTGAGGCATCTGGAGATCAATGGAGCATAGATTGTCTAACATGACATGACCCAACAACCAGATAGCTTATAAAAGCACTGTTGTCAAACTAGCATTAGAAAGAATCACCAAAAAGATTCCAAGCCATCACCTAGGACATCCAAATATCTTTAAAATTAGATCTGAGCTTGAATCAAACACTCAAATCTGAATATCCCTGAACTTGGATGATGTTCTGAACAGGACACAGATCTTTGACTAGTCACTCTCTCTATAACAGATTGAGACAAAACCCCGGATCAGAATAATGCCAAATTTGCAGAAATTCAAAATGACATCTGGATCCATGTTTTGCAGATGAGGCCTCTCTCTAGTCAAAATAATCACAACCTTGAGGGCTGTTTGTGGTATCCCTCTTACATTATTGCAAGGACCAAATCAGGGGACTACACTTCTTGAAATGATTCAGAGTCCAGTGTGTAACCAACTTCAAAATAGTAACAAAAAAGCCATCCTGCCCACAACCCTTCTCCATTACCATACTCCCACCTTCCCATTATTTCCCCCCTGCTTTTGGGCTCATTCCTATTATCCTGAAGAAATTTCATAACAGTTGTGCAGTCTGTTGCGTGCCCACTACCCACCAGCTAAATAGGAATTTTTCTGCTTCCTGTATTACAACAGATTCACTCAGCCAACAGCAACAAGTTTTCAGGCACAAAGAATAATCAAGTATGATCATGACCCCAGAGCAGAATTGCCATTATACAAGGTCCTAGTAGTACTGATAAAGTGTACGAAAAATTAGTTGGCCTTCAGCAGTTTAGTCTAGTCATCCTTCATAGTGCCCTGCATCTAAATGTATTCCTGGCAAGAAAAAACATATTTCAGAATGAGGAAAAAACAAACAAAAAACAAAACAAAACAAAAATCTTTGTTGCTTAAAGGGTGGAGCATTTAAAGAGCTTAGCTACAGCAGATCTTCCTAGTGTAAAGAATGATGTGCCTCTTTGAAAATGATATACATTGAGCCCAGATGTACATATAATATTTTTAAAAAAGGATGAAAAAAGGCAAGAACTACCTTAAGTTCAGGAACTGGATTTACTGAAGTGTAATATACAAGTTAGATCTAGTTAACAGAAAAGGACTATTCAGTGAGAATCACATTAAACTTCCTGATCGCTAACTTGCTAGTGGATACAGCTCCTCTGTTCCTGCCATGAGGCAGGAGTATTTTAGCAAGAAATACTTACAGATTTACCATACACAACGTGGATCTGATTTTGAACTGGCTGCTGGAAGGAGAGCTCCTCCTTCTGCTTGACTAACAAATCAGCTTAAAAATGCTGCTTGCTAGGGCTACAATCCTGCATCAAGCTCCACGTGGGTGGTCTGCCTTTGTCCATGCAGCGCTCTAATTAAGTTAAAAATCATGATGTATATCCACCTCCCAAACGGTACTCTTCTTTTAAATCCATTTTGACAAATACATTCCCTGAACTGAAGCCCATAGAGGCACAGGAGCCCACTACTGCAGAGCTTATTGCAGGATCACAGGTCTGGGATAGCTTTTTTAGTGACAGCAAATATTATATCTAATGTACTGGAGACAGCTAGGAAGGAACACACACAAGTCACTGCCCCCATAAAGCTCATATCTCCCAGCGGTCCCAGGTTTCACGGGACTGTTCCACTCTGGCCCCCAAAACCTCTTGTCCTGGTTGAAGGAGAACATTTCCCACATTCAGTGGTGCCCACAGCTGTGTATTACATATAGCACGCACTATTGGCTGAGGCAGAGCTGGGGAAGACAGCACCTTCAGCTGCTCCTATGCATGCTCAGCCCCCACAAGTATGCTCAATAGCTGACTGGAAGCTCAGAAATGGGGAACAACACGGACTGAGCATGGCGTGGGCCCAGCAGGCAAGATGCTAAGGCCAGTGACTGCAGCAAAGCCAGCTCCACAATGATTGGTGGCTACCAACTGCATCCTGCTTTAGCTACGTGCAGTCTTGGGAGGTACAGGATCTAAATTGATTGGGTGGGAGAAAGAAACTCATCCCCATATTATAGACGGGGAACAGAGGTCAGCATGGTCTCGGCATACCAGCAGCTTAACCATTGTCATTTGGCTCTAGGCATCAAGCAAAGGACTGTGTTTTAAAAGGAGATTTTGAAGAGGGACAAAGTTGTAGCTTTGCGGAGGTTTATGGGAAACTTTTTTAACGTTCCCATGCTGCCCCTCACACGTGGACTTTGCTACCATATCCCAGCTATTATTATTCAATGAACTGAAATCAGACAGCCCTAGGAATTATATACATTTTCAGACTGGATGAAATGCAAGTCCAAATCACGTTGATCTGACCACATAGCCAGTCACCACCAAATCCAACATAGGAAGTTAAATCACATGTATTTAGTCTTTAAGCTTTCATTAACATGACTACTACTCTGTTAATTCCTGAAATGCAGAGAGCAGATGATTTTTTAAAGTAGCTTAAAACCAATAAATCCTCTTCAGAATTATAACCAATAAGCTACTGCATCACATCCAAGCAGTCCGGCGCTTTTTCCACATGCTCACATTGTTGTGATATAAATGTTTATCCCCACTCTGCCTGAATGCTTGTTTTATTACTTTAAATACACCGGGCTACAGATTAAGGAACACATACTGTAGATAACACCACATTCACTTCTTTTCTCACTAACAGAGACATATCTTGGTAGAGCTGGTCAATGAATACGTGCAAACTCCGATTCATTTGACTAACTCAGACAGATTCATTTCATGGATTTATTTTTATAGTACCTTTGACTGGAGTGAGGGAAAAAAAAAAAACAGAAAGGAACCACAATACAACTAAATAACCCAACAATATCCATAGTAAAAAAAAAAAGTCAGCAACCGTCTATCCTGAAAGAGATGGAGATCAAAACAGAGTGGTAATTAAACAGAGAGAAGGGAAGACACATTAAATCACTTAAAGAAAATTACACTGAGGAGAGAGAGAGAAAGAGAGAGAGAGATTTTGAGTTGAGGTTGAAAACAATAGAGAAAGTCAGGAAAATAGAGTGGAAGGAAGTTGCAGAGAACTGAGGAATGTCGCTTTTAAGGCATGCAAATTAGGGGGATAATCCAACACAACTTCATTATCTGGGGAGTGCAGGAAGAATCCGGCTTGATGCTTTTCAAAGCCAACATAGTCATGGCTGCAAATACTTTCCTCCATTCCAGAATGAACATTCCATAGTAGCATAGGACCCACTCTTTGACAGACCATAAACTGCTAGCATTGTAAAACAGCTACATTCCAATGACGTCAATGGAAAGACTCCCACTGACTTCAGTGGGGTTGATAACAGGCTTTATAGGGGATATTTGCAAATGGGGATCTGATGCTCCAACCCCCGACTTTCAGTGAGAGTTGGGAGTCTAACTCCCTTTTACGTCTTTGAAAGTCTTCCCCTATTCAGTCTGCTTTTCGGCACAATACCCAAGAAGAGGGTCTAGGTACCTACATTTTCAACCCAAGCTACCTCCCTGCACATAGGTACGTGCCTACCCGCCCACCCGTCCACAACTACAGGTGTTTGGGTGGGTTTAACCCAACAAATTAGTGTGGCCCACTTAGTTTCATAGCAAGCCTAGTTGTGATTTCTGTGTTCAGACAGCAACAAGCTTTGCTACAAATGATACACAATCTTATATTGGCTTAGGTCAGACTTTCTGGGCAGGTCAACACTACCAACTTACTCACTCAGGAGTGAGAAAAAGACACACACTCCCACGCAACATAAGTTACAGCAACCTAAGCACTGTCCACAGCAGTGCTATGCTGGTGGGAGATGCTCTCCTGTCAGCATAGAACGTCTTCACCAGATGCACTATGGTGCAGCTGTAGTGCTTCTAGCATAGACTTGCCCTCTGAAATCCATCATGAATGCAGCATATGCACTGTATCACCGAATACACATTGAAAATATATTACCAACATTTTATATTGAACTTTTATTACATTGCCAAACTATGCTAATATGTACAATATATGGAACATTTCACACGTTATTCCTATACTTACAGCTGTATTTTAGAATGTTGTATCAGTTAACTGTTATATTTTTGTAATCATGATTCATTTCATACAAGGCTAGATTGTTGCAACTTTATAATCTGTCCAGAGTAAAGGGCAGCACACAGCTATACTGCTCCAGGAGTGCAGCAGAGAACGAACTGACTCAGGGTCACAATTCCGACCCTGCAATTGGTCACCATCTTACTAGGGGCAGCTTCACTTCCACATTCAAGGACTTTTAACAAAATGGTGGTCATCTTCCCTGACTTCAGCTCCATTGAAAATCATGGAAATAGCAACTATGTTGAGTAAATGAAAATTCATGAAATGAAGTCAATAAGCATGCTTTCATGTTAAAGATAAAGAGATTCCAGAATTCACAACACTCTCAGTAAAATCACAAGAGATGGCAATGCTAAGGATGAATATAATGAAGATGTACAAAATCTTCTCTGAGTGACCCCTCTTTTTGGGAAGGCTTTTAACACGTAAGGGCCAAAGGAGGATGTGAATGCTTTTTTTCTGGAAGGGAAGCTCATCTGTCAAAAGTTTTGGAAAGGCTGCCTCAACCTGTCATCTGTTTGGTGAGCACTTAAGAGCTGGGTTCATTTTTCAGAGTTCTCATTTAAGCAAATATGCACAATACAACTCTGAAAACTTGGCTCTCAGAATAACTGAGATATATTAATATCTCTTTGTTTAAGAATGCCTTGTACGTGCTAATGGAAAGTAAAGCCATCACCTCAAGAAAAAAACCTCTCTCTTCATTATATATTAGCAATAATGACTAGACAGAAGACATTTTCTGGGAATTAATGGCTGACGGAGATTAATGGCTCTGCTATTCTTTGTGTCATCAACTCCTCCCAGCCAGTCATTAATTCCCAGAAAATGCCCCACACCTCAGTCATTATTGCTTGAGTATGATGTGATCAGCAAAAGAGTTGTCATTGCAGTCTTAGCTGTAATTTCCCAAGCAAGATGCAGCAACTGCGGCAAAGCATTCATGGTATTATTGCCTCTCTTTCATACATCTTAAAGATCTCATTCTCAATTTAACCACACATCCAAAATTACCAGTCTGTTACAAAATACTGAATTCGGAAAGCTTCTCTATCAGAACACCTTGGGCTAGATTGGTAGAGCCATTACTCGGCCATGCAGTTTTAAAAAGGAGAAGTAACCCCACCTCCATTCCCTTACTTAGCTCCTAAGGCCTGCTGCTAACACAATACTCCCTGGCTATGGGTAAACAGGTGGGGATGGAGAGGTGTAGAGGAGGTGGGGGTGTGGCAAGGGACTTGGCTCCACCCCTTATATGTTAGCCAGAGAAGCTGGCTGGCTACACTGCAGGGTATAAGCTGCTCAGTGAAAATGGATGCGCTACCTTTGTCCTTCCCATGAATCAAGGTGGGGGAAGAACTGTGGCCAAGTCACCATTATTCCCAAGGCTCCTCCTGGGGCAGCACAGTTGTACAGTTCCCTTTGTCCAGGGCTAGGTGCTAAAAGAAAGCTCTCAAGCCTAACATGACGAAGGGAAGCAATAGTTAGAGCATGAGATGGGGAGTCAGAGGTCCCGGATTTGATTCTCAAGTTTGCAGGTGACTCACTATTTGATCTTGGACACAAGATCTACAGCTTGTCTACAAACAGCAAATTGCTGCATGGCAAGTCAGGGTGTGACTCTACAGTACACTGGCCAACTGCACAACACCCTTTGTGAACACCACAGCAGTTAAAGTCCCAGAGTGTAGTTTGATGGAGTCCTGTTTGATAGTGCAGTGCACCAAGCTGCGCTCCTGGATTTTCAATGTGCTGCAGCAGTATCTGCACAGTACATTGTGGGAGGGCAAGCTTGTGCACTATAGATTCATGCCCCGGTTTGCAGCACAGTAACTTGTCATGTACACAGACACTTTGCCTCAGTTTCCCCACCTGTAAAGTGGGGATAATAAAAGCAGCCAACTTTGTGAAATGCTGGAAAAGCCCCCAGTTAAAGCCACTATTTAAGTCCAAATGATCATTTGTTTTTTTTCTGTCTCACAGCTGATATTTTGTTATATTGTGTGTTACCTGGGTAGGATTTCTCAAAAGTAAAATTAAAAGTTTTCCTTTTCACTACATTTTTAATGCTTTGATTGAGTTTTAGGGCGCTTTTGCATCAAGTGTATTGGAGTATGACCTAAATTATATTTGTGAGCCTAATTGGAAAAACATTATACTGAGTGCCTAATAATAATATGTCACACTTGTGCTGTGGTAGTTGCAGCAGTTTTAAAGAAACTAAATCAGTAGCAATTACCATTACCACTACAATGTTTTTAAATGAAGCATTTCAATTATTAAGTCTCAAATTCCATTTCATATACCCACTAAAAGCTGCATCATATAAAAAAATAAATTTACTCATAATAAGGTAATGTGTAAAAGTAATTTCATGATGCTTAATTTTTTATTAATACAATAACTCTTGCCCAGGTCATTAAAACTGATATTTTCTCTATGCAATTAAGGAATGGCTTCTCATTTATATAACACGTTCCTATAATTTCTTGCTTAGCTCAACTGGCAGAAAGTGCCACTTCAATAAACCCCAAGCTGGCTGATCTGCATGGAGTCTACATAGGCAATGTCAGGGCTCTGCCTTTTTCACCACATCCAAATGAACAAAACTGAACACTGTGACATAATACCATGGCTGAGAATGGACTGAATCGAACTGCTGTCTAGCACAACACAATATTTCAGCACAACTAATAGAATATCTGGAATTGCCTATGGAAGATAAATAAATAATTGAAAGGACAAATACTTGGGATGTAACAGCTTTGGTGGGTCATAGATTCTAAGGCCAGAAGGGATCACTGATCTTCTAGTCTGACCTCCTGTATAACACAGCCCATACGTTATGCTGTTGTATTCCATAACTTCCCAAGGTGTAATGTGGAATCCAAACCCTGCCAGGGACACTGGGACACCTGGATAACCAGTAGGTTTCCCAGTAGAAATGGAACATATGTCAAAGCTGTCAGTGTTACTGAGCCTATATATATTTTAGCTAAGTGCATCACAGGCATCAGTATAAGAAACTACTTAAATAATAGCTATCAAATTATTTATTCAAGAAATTCATAATTTTCACAGATTTGACAAAATATCCCTCCCCCCCAATCTCACTGTTCATTTCATTTATAGGAAAACGGGGTAATTTGGTGCAGAATGTGATCAGCTCTTGTGTGGGTACGTATTATAGGGGAAGCAAAAAAAACAAACAAACCCCATACCTCAACTCCTTATAGAATCATAGAAGAATCACAGAAGATCAGAGTCGGAAGAGACCTCAGGAGGTCAGCTAGTCCAACCCCCTGCTCAAAACAGGACCAACCCCAACTAAATCATCCCAGACAGAGCTTTGTCAAGCCAGGCCTTAAAAACCTCGAAGGGTGGAGATTCCACCACCTCCCTAGGTAACCCATTCCAGTGTTTCACCACCCTCCAAATGAAATAGCATTTCCTAATATCCAATCTAGTCCTCTTCCACTGTAACTTGAGACCATTACTCCTTGTTCAGTCATCTCACCTGTCACCAATGAGAACAGTCAAGCTCCATCTTCTTTGGAACCCCCCTTCAGATAGGAGTAGCTGAAGGCTGCTATCAAATCCCCCCCTCACTCTTCTCTTCTGCAGACTAAACAATCCCAGTTCTCTCAGCCTCTCCTTATAACTCATGTGCCCCAGGTCCCTAATCATCTTCGTTGCCCTCCGCTGGACTCTCTCCGATTTGTCCACATTCTTTCTTTGGGCCACATGCAATACTCCAGATGTGGCCTCACCAGTGCCCAACAGAGGGGAATAATCACTTCCCCTGATCTGCTGGCAATGCTCCTACTAATGCAACCCAATATGCCAATAGCCTGATCCAGTGCATACTGATGTCAATGGGAATCCTTTCACTGACATCAGTGGGCATGGACTGAGCACAGTTGCAGCCTGTACTTACGGGTGGATATGAGAGAGGCAAAGCATTGGTTCAGATAAGCACCCAGTTTTTGGACGCTTATATGAAATTTATCCAAAATATCTGAGTCTCTTAGATCTGAATATTTGGGCCAGATGTCCTATGAGAATAAGCTTTCCCAACCAATTTCCAGTAGTTCTTTCTTTTCATCTCATTGAAAATGCCAGGAAAAAAGAAGTCTTGCTGTAGTACCTCAGATCTTTCACTTCTGCTCCTGTCCAGAAATGTGGTGACATAAAATAATTTAAAGAAAATGTAACTATGGCTAGTTCTTATCCAATCCAAACCACTCATCAATCCCTCTTTGACATTCTCTAATTCAAATCTCATAGGTTCCCATCCAGGAAAGCACCTAAGGCCGGATTTTCCAACCTATGTAGGAGCTTATGATGCATTTGGGCACCTAGTCGATTTTTCAAAGACACCCAAATGAGTTGGGCAGTTCATTCATTGATTTCCACTGGAAGTTAAGTGTCTAGCCTACTTAGATGCTTTTGAAAAATCTCACTATCTGCCTCTTTTAGCATCTAAATAATTTGGAAAATCTGGTTCTTAAGCACATGGCTTCCACAGGAACACTTGTATCATATACTTCAAGTTATGGAGCTACATATGCACTTTGCTAGATTGATACTTTATGTGGCATTATTTGTCATTTTAAAATGAAGGGAACAAAATATTTTCTTGGGCCTTGATCTGTTTCCTGGTGAGTGTTCTATTTTTTTTTTTTGGACAGTTTTCTGCTCAACGATAGCCACTAGAAAAGGATTGCAAGCCAGCCCCATGAGCATGTCTTTCTAGATTAGGCCTTCATTTAAATTTGATAACATCTGGCATACAGTTTGCTGAGATAGCGAGCCATGCAGGCCCTTTATTGAATATTGAACTATTGAGTAAATAATATAAATTCTACAAGTGCAGCAAGTTACTTTAAGATAATAGTACATGATTAGGAGTTCATTACATTTCAATGAGGGAAAATTCCTGTTACATATCACTCATAGGATAAGCAAATTAATGTATTGACTGGAAGATGATAATACTTGAGGGGAGAAGGGCAGCTGGGTTTTATGTTCAGCTTTTGCAATAGCACTGGGAGGATTTAAAACTCAGCCCAGTTAGTTCGTTTACAGAAAGCACAACAAACTCCAATAGGGATGTGATAGGGTGATATTCTGGGAACTTTCAGCCCCATTCAAAATGGTCTTAAAATTTCCATTTGTTGTTATTTGTATTACAGTAGCTCATTGAGTCTCACCTGGAAACCTGAGATTAAAAGGCCAGAAGGGACCACTGGGATCATCTACTCTGATTTCTTATAAACCACAGGCCATAAAACTGCCTCAAAATAATTCCTAGCATCTCTTTTAGAAAAAACCCACCCAATCTTGGTTTAAAAATTGTGGATTCTCCATCACTAACCACAACCCTTAGTAAGTGGTTAATTACTCTCACTGTTACAAATGTAACTCAGGCCTTATTCCAGTCTGAGTTTATCTAGCTTCAACTTCTAGCCATTATCGTGCTATACCTTCTCTCATAGATTGAAGAGTTCATTATTCCACGTTTGAACCCCATGTAAATACTTAGAGACTGTAATCAAGTGACCCCTTAACCATCTCTTTGTTAAGCAAAATAAATTGGGCTCCGTGAGTCCATCAGGCATGTTTTCCAATCCTTTAATCATTCTCATAGCTCTTCTCTGAACCCTCTCCAATTTATCAACATCCTTCTTGAGTTGTGGCCACCAGAACTGGACACAGTATTCCAGAAGCAGGCGCACCAAATATAGGGGTAAAATAACATCTCCTCTTCTACCTGAGATTCCAGTTTATGCACCCCAGGATTGTCTTAGCTCCTTTGGCCACAGCATTGCATTGGAAGCCTATTATCTGACTATCACCTGATTATCTACTGCAACCCACAAATCTTTTTTCAGAGTCACTTCTTCCCAGGATAGAGTCCCCCAGCCCGTAAGTATGGTCTACAGACTTGGTTCCTCAATGTATACATTTAGCCATATTAAAATATATACTGTTTGCTTGCACTTACTTTACCAAGTGATCCAGGTCACTTTGAATCAGTGAGCTGTCCTCTTCCTTATTTACAACTCCCCCAATTTACCACTCCCCAGGTCATTATAAAAATGTTAAATAGAGTACAGCCAAGAACCTCTCTCTGTGGGATATCATTGGAAACACACCTGCTTGATGATTTCCCCTTTACAAGCACATTTTGAGACCTATCCGTTAACCAGTTTTTAAATCAATTTAATGTATGTCATGTTAATTTTATGTATGCAGTGGAGCTGAAGTCATGTTGGTCCCAGAACACTAGAGAGACAAGGTGGGTGAAGCTTGCAAGTTTAGAAGGATTTCCCCAACCTGTCTTTGGTTCTGTTCACCCCAGCATGACCACTGGGATGATCATGGGCTAAGCTTAAGAGCTTCCCCCTGTATTTAGTTGGAACCACCAACCGTTTGTGCGGCTGTCATTCTTCCTGGCGTCCACCCGAAAAGATTTCCTTGTATAAAAGTCCTTGTCTATAACAAACCGGGATCGGTCAGAAAGGGCTGAGAGGCGGTGGGTTGCTCCGTGCCCGCCACCAGCTTCCTGAAGGCTGTCATCTGCTTCCTGCTCAGTCTGGAACTGTTCCCTTGAAGCTGGGACACCAGTTCTTCCTCAGACGGGGACTTGGGCTTGGTCCCTCTGGAAGTGATGTAGATGATGGGGTTGTTTCTGTAGCTGGTGTACCGCTGTCCGCTGGTGCACCTGGTAGTAGTTCAGGCTCTGCCTGAGCCTTTCGGTATGGTTGTCTGTTGCTTCTGCCAGTTCAGGCTTGTTGGTCCCTTCTGGGTTGGGTTGAAGGTGTGATTGCACTTGCTTGTGCTGGTGCTGGTTGCTGTTCCAGGTGGGGACTGGAGGCGTTGTGGCTGTTTCAGCCGTTGACATGGGATCCGGGTCCACTACCTCAGTCTGGGTCTCTGGTAACACAGACAGGTTCTCTGTGGACAGCTCAGGAATAGGAAGGGCCTGGAAGCTTGCCTGGTTTGGCTGTATGTAACCATTCCCTCTCTCTTGGACTGCTTCACTTGGTTGGCCAAGTCTTCCCTCAGTAGCATGGGATGGAAAATTGTCATAGACTGCAAAAGTCCACATTCCTGACCAGCCTTTGTACTGGACAGGCAGTTCAGCTGTAGGCAAGTCCACAGCTTGTGACATGAAGGTAAATGGTCACTTTGGCCCTTGGTTGATGAGTTTGGTCGACGAAGGATTGGTGATAGCTGACACTTGTGCTCCCGTGTCTCTCCACGCGGTAACCTTTTTTCCCGCCCACCTTCAAATGCTCCCTTTCGCTCCAAGGGGAATTGAGAGGTATCTGGGCCTGGGAATCGTTGTTGTGCTGGTGGAGTAATGACTTGCACCCGGTTGGGGTTCGTTGGGCAGTTGGCCTTTTGGGCAGTTGGCCTTGATGTGTCCCGTTTCATTACACTTATAACATCTTTCAGATAATGGGTCACTGGTTGAAGTAAGTTACTGAAGACTGGTGAGGTGGAAGGATAGGGTTGTCTGTGGCTTTCTTGGGTGTAGTTGGGCTTTTGGCTGCCCTGGTTGTAGGGTTTATTGTCGGTGTGGCCCCTGGGTTTTTCACTCCTTTTACAGTAGCTTTTCTTGCTTTCTGCCACCTCCATCCATTTGGCTCCAATCTCCCCCGCCTCGGTGAGAGTGTGGGTTTTCCATCTAGGATGTACCGTGTGATGTCCTCAGGAACACCATCAAGAACTGCTCATGTATATAAGGTGGTGCAGTTTGTTCAAAGGTTTGAGCCTGTGTTCCCCCTATCCAGGCGTCACAATGCTTCCCAACATAGTAGGCGTTGGTCGGGAAAGGACCCTCTGGTTTCCACTTTTGGTTTCTGAACCGCCGACGGGCGTGATCCGGGGTTATCCCCATTCTGGATCTGGCTTGGTTTGAAACGGTTTATAATCATTCATTTGGCCCCTTGGCATTTTTAGCCGCCAGTCTGCCAAGGGTCCACGATGTGTGACCTCAGCTCTAGCATGTACTGGTCTTTCAGGATGCTGTACCCAATACAAGACTCTTTCGAAATTTTCTAAGAAGGTTTCCGGGTCATCACCTGCTTGTAGTTGGGAAATTTCCTGTGCGGTGGGAACAACAACTGGCCGGAGGGTTAGGAGTGGTTGGAGCATTTTGTCTAGCCCGTGCCATCTCCAGTTCATGCTGTCTCTGTTTGTTCCCTCTCTTCACTTTCTCGCGGTAGGCTGCCTCTTCTGCTTGTTGTTTTATTTGGCAGCCTGCTCTCGTTCTTGAAGTTGTCTTTCGTGATCTGCCTTTTTGGCTTCTTGTTTCTCTTTGGTGTGCTGCCAGTTTGACTTGTTCCTCCCTTTCTTTCAGTTCCATCTCCTGTAGTCTTTTTCCATGTCTCGCTTGTGATTGGCTTCTTTTGTTTGTTCCTCTGCTTCTAGTCTCGCGTGTTCCTGCTTTAGGGCATTTTTGGAAACTCATGGTTTAGTTTCTTGTGTTGTGGTGCCCTCTGGTGTCTGTTGTTTGAACTTCTGGCTTCTGTCCCTGAAGTCTGCCTAGCAACTGATTTGACTTGCTCTGGCTCTGTTTGATAGGTAATTGAACCAAAAAAAGCTACTGTATTTACCTGTGTGCGATTGCTGGCTGGGGTACTTAAGTTCCAATTGTTTAACAAAAGATCTGTAAATGGTCTCTTTAATGACTCTGCTACTGCAAGCTGCTAAGAGCAAGCAGAAAATTTTTTTTCTCTCTAGCACTTTAAAACCACCCCTTTTCCCTGCTAATCCCTAGCAGAAAAAAGAAAATTAATGTAGCTTGGCTTCTGGATTTGTACTTCCCAATACCGCTGCCTCCATGTACTAAACATCTGTCCCAGATCTGGACTTAGCGTACAAAATCTGGGTGTTTATTGGACCTTCCCCAAGCTTATTCCCAGCTTGGATTTTTCTCGCGGCCACCAGATAAGAATAGGCTCTTATCAGCCTGGATTCCCCAAAACTCCTTGGGGACCCCCTCTGTGGACTCCCCAACTTCCTTGGGAAGACCCCCAAGACCCAGGCCCTGGGTTCCCTATCTCATCCCCAGCTTCCCCCCACTTCCTGGGTGAGCCTGGGCGATGCAGTACTTAACTCCTTGAAGGCAAACAAAAGAGGAAATCACCCTCCCCCTGAGGCAATACATTCAAATCTAGTAAAGCTAATATAAAGAGATTTCCACCCCCTCTGTAGCCTCACCGGAGAAACCCCAAAAACCCTCAGCCAGGTTTTGAAAAAGAACTTTATATAAAAAGAAAGAAAATACAAACAATATTGCATTAAGAAACTCAATACAGGCTCTTGCTTATAAGAAAATATGATTAAACAGTCTGATTTAAAAGATAGCCCGATTAAACCAGTCCAGCACATCAACACACTTGTAAATACAACACAAAGCATATAACAGCCTATTTGCCTTGTGGCCCTTTGTACTCACACTTTGTAGGAAAATATTAGAAAGAAATAGGAGTTAGCAGAAAAGATGTTTCCTCCATAGCTGGGAAAAACAAAAAGACTTAGAGTACACAATTCCCGCCCCTGACTTTTAAAAAATCCAGTTCTCTGATTGGTCCTCTGGTCAGGTGTTTGGTTCCCTTTATTCCCCCTTTACAGGCAAAAGAAAAATTAACCCTTACCTTACCTATCTACTTATGACAGAGACAAGGTGGGTGAAGCTTGCAAGTTACACAGAGCTCTTCTTCAGGTCTGGGGAAGTTACTCCTAACATCACTGCAAAATGCAACATGGAACAGATTGTTTAGCATTAATGGGCCACTCTATCTTGAATGATCCCTTACAGTAAGTGCTAACAACTTATGCTTAACAATCCGTTCCACCTCCCATTTTGCTGACATGATGAGTACTTTTCCCAGACCAGCGGAAGAGTTCTGTGTGGCTTGAAAGCCTCTCTCTCGCCAACAGAAGTTGGTCCAGTAAAAGATATTACCCCACCCACCTTAACTCCCATGTTAAATTTTATATCTTTATATCTTTCTCGTTATTTTAATCAGAAATATGTGGTACCAAGTCAAATACCTTACAGAAGTCTAAGTATAGTATGTCAACAACTATTTTCTTTATGTACCAGACTTGTAATCTCATCAAAAAAGATATCAAGTTAGTTTAACATGATCTATTTTCCATAAACCCATGTAGGTTTGCATTACATTACCCTCCTTTCATTTTTCTTTTTTTTATTAATTGAGCACCATATGAGCTACTTCTTGCCCAGGATCAATATCAGGCTGACAAGCCTATAATTAACTGGATCTTTCCATTTACACTTTTTTTAAAAAATTGGCAAAACATTAACTTCCTTCCAGTCTTCTGAAACTTCCCCAGTGCTCCAAGACTTATTGAAAATCAACATTAATGGTCCAGTGAATTCCTGATCCAGCTTTTTTAAAACTCTTGGATGGAAGTTATCTGTACCTGCTGATTAAATAATGTCCATCTCTAGTAGCTTCTGTTTATCATCCTCCAGAGATACTAGTGCAATGGAAAGAGTTACCACCACCGTATCATGAAACTGCATCATCTGTTTTCCCCCCTGCACACAAATGCAGAACACAATTATTTATTGAATACTTCTGACTTTTTGGTATTATTGATAATTCTACCATTTCCATCTAGGACTAATGGACCAATATCATTGTCATCAGGGCCCCATTGTGTTAGGTGCTGCAAACAACCTATTCCAACGAATTTAAAATCCAAATAGACAAGATTGGTGTGAGAAGGTGTGAAACAAAAGAAATCTTAGCCCCATTTTACACATGGAAAATTGAGGCACAGAGACTATGTGATTGGAGATCAATTTTATAGAGTCAGCCATAACTTAACCCAGTCCATTGCTTTAAAACCATCATTCCTCTCATATAGAGCCACGGCCATTGAATTTAGTAGCATGGGCTCTTTTATAGTTGGTTAAAAGCTGGGAAAGAAAAGAAGGTTGGCTGAAAGTTGTTTTCTCCTCCCATCCCTGATCATTCATTATTGTATACTATATGAATTACAGGAAGTGGAGGTGAAGAAAAATTTCAAGAAATCACACGGAAACTGGTTCTAATGCAATCAAGGAGGAGTTACGCACCACTAATTTGTGCATGGTGGTAGCAAGAAAGCAGCTTGAATTTTCCAGTGGGTTCTTCTTCAGAAGAAAAGATTTGCTCAAAAGAAGTGGGCCTGCAGGAAACAGCAGATCTGGCTGAGGAACAAAGCTAGTTCTGGATTCAAGAGCGTTTGGTCCTTGAGGGAATGTCATGGTGGCAGAAATACAATTCCATCCAACCCAAACATAGAAAGGCAACGGTTGTCTGAAAAATACCATGGGATTTAATCATTGCAGTTCATCATTCATTTATGTGCACAGGCCTTGCAGATGTACAGGGAAGGGGACAGAGCCTGAAATTACACTGGTCTACAATTTTTGAGAAGTCGTCTGCTCCAGAGATAAAATGTGGTATTTATTATGTATTTTGATGTGCTGAATTCAAATATGACAATTAAAACAACTGATTGGCTACTGTTTCTAAGATATTTAAGTTTTTACATTTTATGTCTATGTATATTGTGTAGATAGTAGAGTTTTAATCATAAATTGTAAACATAGGTCTTTTCATGTGTTTATGGTTGCTTTACATGATATTTCACCTGTCCTGTTTATGTAACACTTTAAAAATCAGCAAAAGGGTTATATAAATAAAATTTATTATGAAACAAAAGGCAAAAAACTATTATGTACATAGTTTAGTCCTATTCAGTGTCTACTCGGCGCTTCTTGGCTTGTCTCTTGTATTCATTAAATGGAGCATCTCTTGTCACTGTCCAGCAATAGTCTGCAAGCATTGATGGGCTCCATTTGCCCTGATAGCGTTTCTCCATTGTTGCAATGTCCTGGTGAAATCGCTCGCCGTGCTCGTCGCTCACTGCTCCGCAGTTCGGTGGAAAAAAATCTAGATGAGAGTGCAAAAAATGTATCTTTAGTGACATGTTGCAACCAAGGCTTTTGTATGCCTTGAGGAGGTTTTCCACCAACAACCTGTAGTTGTCTGCCTTGTTGTTTCCGAGAAAATTTATTGCCACTAACTGGAAGGCTTTCCATGCCGTCTTTTCCTTGCCACGCAGTGCATGGTCAAATGCATCATCTTGAAGAAGTTCACGAATCTGAGGACCAACAAAGACACCTTCCTTTATCTTAGCTTCACTTAACCTTGGAAATTTTCCACGGAGGTACTTGAAAGCTGCTTGTGTTTTGTCAATGGCCTTGACAAAGTTCTTCATCAGACCCAGCTTGATGTGTAAGGGTGGTAACAAAATCTTCCTTGATTCAACAAGTGGTGGATGCTGAACACTTTTCCTCCCAGGCTCCAATGACTGTCGGAGTGGCCAATCTTTCTTGATGTAGTGGGAATCTCTTGCACGACTATCCCTTTCGCAGAGAAAACAGCAGTACTTTGTGTATCCAGTCTGCAGACCAAGCAAGAGAGCAACAACCTTCAAATCGCCACAAAGCTGCCACTGATGTTGGTCATAGTTTATGCACCTCAAAAGTTGTTTCATGTTGTCATAGGTTTCCTTCATATGGACTGCATGACCAACTGGAATTGATGGCAAAACATTGCCATTATGCAGCAAAACAGCTTTAAGACTCGTCTTCGATGAATCAATGAACAGTCTCCACTCATCTGGATCGTGAACGATGTTGAGGGCTGCCATCACACCATCGATGTTGTTGCAGGCTACAAGATCACCTTCCATGAAGAAGAATGGGACAAGATCCTTTTGACGGTCACGGAACATGGAAACCCTAACATCACCTGCCAGGAGATTCCACTGCTGTAGTCTGGAGCCCAACAGCTAGACTAGAGCCAATCAACAATTTTAAGCATCATTTTCGTTCTCAGTGACCCAGAATTAGTAAAGTTTGACTACATTTATTTCAGAAGCATTTTGGCTGTAGAGCAGTGTTATCATATAGGATGGCAATTACTGACCTAGGGTCGATGTCTCTCTCTCTCTCTCTCTCTCTGCTCACATCCATCCCCTGCCCCCCACCTCAGCCCAACTATATGGCTCCCTGAGCAGGACGACTTCTGTACAAATCACACTGACAGAGCAGGCATCACAAACAAACAGCAATTGTGCTCTGGCAACATCAACTCATTGGAAATGATGAGCATGGGAGGGAAGACTGGAGCACTAGATATGATGCTTCTGTTTCTTGCTGTTCTTGGCTTCTCCCCCATTAGGGAGTGCAGCTTATTTTTGGCAGGAGCCCCTGAGACCATGTCATGTGTTAATTCCACACAGCACACTAAGCAGTGAGGTTTCCATTACCAAAGCCACACAGTCTTTGTCCACTTCCACCAATGACATCCCCCTTCCTATACCTCCACTGCTTCCCCTCACCAACACTGCCCATGTCCACCAGCACACACCTCCATTTCCCTTCATGGCCCCACCCATTGTCTGTTAGCCTAGCTGCTTCCTCTTACCCAACAACCCCTCACCTAACTGCAATCCCTATTTTCCTCTTCCCTGTCTCCACATATCCCTCCTTGCCACTCTACCAGCACCATGCCCCTGCTGACTCTGAGACCCTACAATCCATCTTCTCCATCCATCACCCATTGCTGTACCTGGCCTCCCCCAGCCCACCCAGTCCTCCCATTGCCTCCCCCATGCCAATCAATAAGTTTCCACAATTCTCTCACACAGCAATTCTTTCTGCTCTCCCTATTTACACTGTCTCCTCCCCATCCAAAACACACTCCTGTATGTCCTTCACTCAACAGCTTGTACACTTACCCTCACCTTAAACTAAGGAAATCATACCTCCAAAAAATGGGTCACTGATTTATAGTGAAGTTTGCTCATGTATTTTCTTTCAGTACAAATCACTGAATATCCGAGAAATCACCCATTAAGATGTCAAGACCACCTACTTCATTTCACATGCCTGTTACTGCTCAAATATCTTAACATCCAAATGCACTCGCCGACTTCTTTCCCTCTCAACAAACAGCCTTTCATTTTCAATACACAACCACCCACTTTCCACATGTCCAATTTCTCAAAGTCACACGCAGGCAGACAACACTAAAGCCTACCCTCAGATTTGCTGAAGTAGTAATGACAGGCTTTTGGATTAAAAGTACATACATAGTAACAGCATAACCTTGCTAAGGGCAAAATTACAATTGTGCCAACAGTGTACATAATGGGGCTATAATGGAACAGGAATCTATTATGCTGCCAGTGGGGAATAGCACAAAATTATTTCAGATGCTTGCCCAAATATGTTAAAACCAGCTCCGGTCCACTCATCTTATTTATATTCAAGCACTACAAAAATCAGACACCGAAGAAAGCGAGGTAGTGATTTTACTTTCTCTTTTTTCTCCACCTGCCCCCATATATGAACCAATCTCTAATTATTAAACTGCTTTGTTGCAGTTTTACTAATTCCTTTGCTTAACCCAAACTTCTCCCTGCTAACGTGAACCGTTACCATAGAAACATAATTCATCAACAAAGCCTCCTGTGCATTATAGAAAACAATCACTTCTGCTAAGAAATAACTATTTCAAATGAATCGTCTGCCAATCCCTCCTCTATGTACAATAATGCCAGATGCAGATTGGTGAGCAGTTTGCAAAGATAGAGAAATTACATGCTCTGCACAAACTGTTTGTCTTGCTCTGTCCACCAAATGTTTTAAACCAAATGATCATTATCTAAATTGACAGGATTGCTGCCAAAGCATTAAATCCTGAATCACAGTTGGAGAAAAATCCTCTGTGCTGGCCCATTGGTGTTGTGCATGTAGACTCCTCTGTTTAAACTGAGCCACTACCATTGAGCTGATTGAGGCTGCCCTTCATTCAGCACCCCCTCATGGTGATACTACGATGTGTGCAAACATGCTATTAAGTCATTTAACATCAATGTAGAAAGCTGGGAGGAGTGCACAGAATCTCATCCAATCTGGAGGAAATGTGTGTCACTGGGTGAAGCTCAACATGAAGCTGCCTTGATCCGGAGGATGGAAGCAAAGCGAGAAAGAAGAAAGCAGCGTGCATAAACTTGTATTCTAATGCAGACAACTCTTGGATCTGTGACATTTGTAACAAGCTGTATCACTCTCAAATTGGGCTTGTCAGCTGTAAACAGATTCGTAAGGCACGTGACTAGACCTCTTTTGTGTACACCATGACCCAGTGGATTAACGGGTGCCTATACTATACATTCAGCATCAGGATCATCTTCCATACTCCAATAATATACACTAGCAAATAAATGGTAGGATTGTCCCCTGCTTGGGAAATAGCCTACATATGAGCCAGGAAACTGTGTTTCAAGTCATGTTTTCTGCAGATCCTTCTAGCGAGGGGAACGGGGTCATTTTACAATAGTCTGGACGAATAGGTCATCTCAGAAATTTACCCATTGTGTCCACATTATAAATTTCAGAACAAATTACTAGGTATGAACAAACCCATCAAATAGTTTGTGTCATACTTAAAGTTGTTGGCTAAAGGCTATGCATTTTACTGACATGGCGAAAATGATTCAGGACAGAGTAGAGTTTGACACAAATTCACCAAAAGTCTGTAAAAAGCTGATTACTCAGGGAGAACGCTTGAACGAAACATTGCTAGAACACAAGAAATAGCAGAAGTCCAGCTAAAAATATATATCTAAAGCCATATTGTCAATTCCAAAGACATTCAAAAGCCATAAGCCAGGCCACTAAAAATCATGAGAGACTTCTTAAAAATAATAAACTTGGGGTTCTTTTTATTTACCTTCTGGGTTTTGAACTTTTAGGGTTCATATCTTTGTCTGTTACAGCTGTCCCCCTGCTAGCATTCCTTTTTCCCTTCTCCTTTCTGTTTGTCCTGTGTGGCCGCCCCTCCCGGCCATTGTGCTAACTAAAGTCACAGCCCTATTCATAGGGATGGCTTGTACAGACTAACTGGAGCCACTGCCCTGCCTAGGGAGGGGGCTTCTTGCTTCTTTGTTGGCTCCTTCTGTTCAGACCGGGATCGGGGGGGGGCGCTGCCAGAAATCGCAAGACCTGAATGCCAACTAATTAAAGCTACTATGCCTCTCGAGTAGCGTGGTGCTGGGCATAACGTGCCCAGCATACCGATGCTCACCTGCAGCTCTTGAGTCCTTGCATTGCTCTCCTCCTCCTGATATCATTAGTAGGAGCCAATCAACGAATCTGGCTCGGACTCTGCTGCGTAAGTTTTGCTTGTATAGACGAAACACTTCTGTCAGACCTCGAGACGGTCACTTGCTTTGCCACCGGTACTCGAGCGTGCCCGATAGCGAGTCTTTGGGGCTCTCGTCCCCCTCTCCGCTTGGTATTTTGTGTGTAGTCATAGCGCGCCAACTCGCTTTGTAGCAAGACACTCCACTTTCCAGATACACGAAACACACAATTGGTGACCTGGAATATCGTGTAGTTATGGATGCCGTAATCTGATGCTCGTCCCATCACTCCAATGATACCTGCGTTCCTGGTCTCTAGTGTTTGGTGCTGTTCACGTGGGATTGAAGCTGTGCATGTTGACACGCTTCGCCCCTGTAACTCAGCTAGCTGACGGGTCTTGTCTTCCATTGCAGACACCCCAAGCCAAACAGCTCAACTGCCTCTGGTCTCTGCTATCTAAAGTCCTCGTGTCTTGCCGTCCCGCAGGCCTTTGCTTGCAAAATCTAATGGCCCTGGTGTGCGCGGCTAACTGTGCCTTCCTGGACGTATCCTGCATGCCAGCTTGCAGCTGCCCCACTGCTGCAGCCGCCACAGTTTAACCAGCCCCCCCCCCCCCCCCGGGTGTACCCCGGGCACAACCACTCTGCCCTCTTGCAACTGCTCCCCTCCCGATCAAAGAATCGCATAGTGTAAGGTGCACCTATTAGAATCAGGTTCTTAGTCTAGATAAGTTGTAATTTCATTTTGCATAGCTGTGGTTAAGTTAGTTTAGAAATTGTTTGTATTGTGCTCTGTAGTTAGGTTAAAAAATTGTTGTCATTGTGTTCTGTTTACTGCTAATTGTGTATCTTGGTTAAGTTAGTCATAGATAAGATTTGCTGTTCTGTATAATTGTGGTTAAGTCTGTTTCCCGCTGCCCTAACCCCCCCACCCCGAGCTTGCCCGTGTCTCCCTCCAGCTCCCCAGTCACTCGTTGCAGTCTCTCTGCTGTTTACACTTGCCGGCTGTCTGCTCTCTGTGTCTCCTTGAGTTTAAATTCTCCTCTGCTCCACCCGTGCTTCCTCTCCCCATTTCCCCCAACCTGATTTCCTCTACCCCTGCCTTCTCTCTCTCTCTCCTCTCTCTCTCTTTAACCCTTCCCCCACGTGTTCACCGTCCTACTTGCTGCCAACCCAATTATTACTTGAAACTAGCATAAAACCCCATTGGTTTACCCTTTTTCCTCTAACACCAGCCTCACAATTTTTACATTTCACCACTGTAACAATTTTCCCCTAGGAGGCTGTTGGTATTTTAACACATTTTGCCCATAACTGTTCGTTGGTTATATGCTGCTGTGACCACCCTTACATAGGAAATTGTTAGTACCTTTCATTTTACTTCAGTGTCAATGGGTTTACCAACTGTTTGTACCCCCACTGTTTGCTACCCCACTATTAAACCCCTATACTATTACTAAAAGTAACCCACTCCCCATGATCTACCTTAACAAATTCCATATCTCAGTATTGAATTTTCCCTGTTTTTGCATTTTCTTAATAAAGTTTATTTTGCACCCCACCAGTGCAGTAGTTGTCCCCCAAGATCCCCTACCTGCTGGCAGGGTCAATCTTCAAGGCTGCCATGACAGCTAGAAATTTACTTAAATGAAAGCTGATATTCTCATACTATCATATGACTCCAGGGGCTGGGAATTTAAGAACATGACAAAATATTTTGAGTCTTGTGATAACATTGTCTAAATTGGCAATGGTGCTACAGAGGACATAGTATATACATGAGCAAAGCCTCACCATAATTTCAGGCAGCTTCAAAAATCAAGAAAGGGTTAAATCCTGGCTCCACTGATAATTAGTCAATGGTATAATCACATTGACTTCACCAGGATTCCATGCAAAATATCTAATTCACATAAGCACGCAGGCTATAAAACAGTAAACAAAGGGATAGCCTGTGGGGAACAGACACACACAGGCAAAATGGGTCACAAATGCGCACGTCCAGAGAACGGATAAGAATCCATAATATAACATAGACAATGTTTTAGAGGAAGCAATATCCTGCTCATGAGCCTGAGGTGCAGCAACTCCATCTGCAACAGACCAAGTCTTCACATAGGTTACCAGTTGAAGACAAAAGGTCACCAGATCAATTGAAAATTGCATACTCGTGTCCAAGTTTGTATAATACACACATACCATATACAAAGTTAAAGCACTCATGCTCATCATCCAGAAATTGTTTAGCTGTGTATGTGACCCACCAGGCACGCAAAGTACATGTACTGAGATGTGTAAGCACAATAAGGACCACAAGCATGCAAAATGTTGCCTTGTAAAATGAGTGCTTTGTCTCAGAGCAAGTCTGGATCTGAAATTGATCAAACTGGTTACAGTAACTGGGCCAACAATCCAGTCTCATTGTCTCTAAGCCACATGATCTAATGAAAGAATACAGTAAAGTATTTCATACTTTTCTTTAAATGTTCTTCTTCTTGGAAAGTTTCAAAACTAACCAAACTTTTTTTAATTCAGCTTTCTAAAAAAGCTGAAAAAAGTTGGATTTTTTTCTCACATCCACACATCTTTGACCGTTGCATTTTTTTCCTTTTGTTTCTCTGTAACTTTTCCACCTTTGGAGAAGTCTTTCAAAAGTTAGAATGTGGGGGAAAAAGTGGACATATATGCAGAATGGAGGGGGAAACCCTAAACAGTTATTCATTCTATACCATTCAGAGACAAAATGGAACAAAAGGGGAAGACAGAGGGGGCAGGAATCAGTTTCCAAATATTGAAATTAAGTGAAAATTTTAAATTAGAAACAATTTCTCTCAGACAAAAAAATCAAAATAAATATCAGAAAGGAACTTTTCTACAAGAACTATTTTTGACAAGATTTTTTTTCTGTAAAAAATATTTTAGTTATATTTACTATACAAATTTCTTACATGCAAAATTGCTGCTTACTGAATAGACCCAAGCAGACAAAAAACAGGTTCAACAACATGATGTCAGGGAAAAGATCACCACCTCTTTGATTTGATCAGACAGCCTGAGGCACCTTTATTGCCTATACACTTGTGCACAAGCGGAGGCCAGCGTATTCCCTAGCAAGGGTTAAGGTGACCTGCCTGCTACAAATGTTATTGAGCTTATAAAGATTAAAACCGCAAAACGTCACACATAGATACAGCCTTATTTGGAATACAAATTGCTAATGCTGCAAAACATAACTAATATTTACCCATACATATTGCTATTTAGCAAGCAACTCTCACGCATTTTTCTATTTCCCTGTTATAGTCTTTGCCAGTCAAGTCTGCGGTTTGACCATTTTAGCACTTCTTCTGTAGTCCCGACAGCAGGGTCAGCTGTTATAACTTAACAGATCTCCTGGTTCCCCTTTATCCAAATCTAGTTTTTTTGGGGGGGCCCTGACTACATCTTTCTGCCTTGGCATGCCCTTTATACAGTAAAACAAGCTAAGCTAAGGCTTTAAATTGTTTTTGCTCAAAGGCCTAGGGCCTAAGATAATAGGGGAAGGGTTATTTTCCCTATCAATGACAAATTTTGCTGTTTGGCCGTTTCATCTTCCGATTCTGAATGCTGTTATGTTTGGGTTTCTATAAACTATTTTCACTGGAATTATTTTTTTATTGTGGAAATATTGACTGATCTCAAATTTTATTTTAAAATATTTTTGTTTTATAGAATTTAAATTTTGGGCCAAATTTAAACTGACTGCTGCTAAAGAATTCCAATAATCCAGTCCAGAAGTAGAAACAATGCCATCTGATTTTGGTAACAAATTGCACACCTTGAATACACAGGAAAGAGTTAACAATTAATGAATTACCCATAAGATACCCTGGGCTGATAAATATTTATCAATAATCAGCACATGGGCAGTAATTAATGCTCCTCTCCCATAAAGCCAATAGGGCTTCATACAGGCACAGTAGCTTATCCATGGCGATCGTAGCACAGGATTGCCATCTGGGATGAGTTTGTGAATCACTTGTGAACAGTAAAAAGGATGAAATCTTCACTGAATATTATTCATGACGAATAACTCAACAGACTATATTTCTGACCACACATGATGCATTTCTGATACTCGCTCTAATCAGCATTAAACTGCTCTTTTTCCCCCATCCTGACGATCTCAGCATGTTGTCATGAAGTTACATAATGTAGCATTCAATGCTTATTAAGTTAGAGTCAGCATTAAAAGGTATCTCCCCTCTCTGAAGACTGCTGTTAAATCTTGGGGAGAATCTCTAACTTTGGGCATATAGTTCCAGCCTCTGCTTATTTAGCTTACCCACACCCACCAAATGGAAAGTTCTATTATTTATAAGCAGACAAGAGCTCATTCTCTAAATTAGACAAGTAACATGATGAATGACATGAGACCACTGGACTGTGCGTTTGCTGTGGGAGTAGGTAGCAAAGCCAAGGAAACAGGGAAAAAAATGGAATAGTTTTGGCAGTAAATTTATAGCTCAAGTTCCCAGAAGGCAATGAAAGAGAGAGAATAGAATGAAGGATCGCTGCAGGAAAACTCAATGAGGAAATATTTGTTCTACAGGATCAGGTAAGATGCAGTTCTGACATATAAATGGGTAATGGTCCAAAAATATGAGCACTGGCTATATTTAATTTGGTAGAGATAAGGAGATCTCAAACAAAAGTCCTTCTAAAGTAAATTTTAATTCCTAACTATCCATAACATTCAGGAGGTGAGTTACTGAGTCAATGCTTTGGACAGGTAGATGGGAGAGAGTTTGGGAAAACCTGTTCCATTTTGGGGAAGGGTGCTCTGGAAAACTGCAATTTTTAGAGCATCTATAATAGAAAACTTGACAATCCTGGAACAGTGAAGTTCTCTGTCCACTGAAGAGGCAGACAAGTAGCAATTCACGTTTCCATGCATTGACATACCAATATATTTAAACCAGGACCCAAAGGGTTAGTTCAGATACCACATGCTCTGATCTCCATTAGAAGAACCCAGGGAACGCATGTGATTTGCACTAGTGAGGGAGTGCAGAGGAAGGTCCTTGGTTTCCTTGCTGAGACCATCATCCAAGGTGCCCATTATGGTGGCTGTTTTGGTGATAAGGAATCCAGGATCTGGATCTGCCAAACTCAGTTAATGTAGGAGGACACTGAAGAATCTTATTTGGTAATAAAATTCAGTCACTGCTGACCTAGTGACAAAGTAATTTTTTTTCCCATGGTCAATTATACCATTTCTATGACAATTATAATTGTGAGGCCACAAAATCCCAGGTCATTTGTCATATGGTACATAAGAAATAGCAGCTTTCTGTAGAATATAGGTCAGGTAAATAGATATTTTAGAGATTAGAAACTTAGGTGGTTTTAAGGCCCAACCCAATGCTGATAGAAGTCATTAGAAGGACTCATTGGTATCAGTTGGTGTTGGATTAGGCCTTTGGATGACGAAGCAAAATATTTCAGCTCCTGGGCCTGATTCACTGTTACCCTACACCTTGTGAAGATATTTACCCCAGTGCACAGTGGGCATAAAATGCTTCCCAATCAGAATGGTACCATCGTACATTCCCTTTGAATTGGTCTAAATGACTACACAAGGCACAGGGACACAGATTGTCAAGCCCAACCATCTACTTTTAATCTTCACTTCCCATAGAAGTAGACACTGGATTTAGGAGAACCACCATCAAAGCAAGTGACATGCCTATTTTAATTACTAAAATCAGCACAGCTATATAGGAAGTGTGTTAATTAAGAACTAAACTCTGCTATGGTGAACGACTGCAACTCAGATTTTATTCCGAATATCACGGGTGGCAGTAGTTTCACCTGCCTGCACCAGGGATTAATTCAGCCCTTTGTATAACCAGAAATAATATGTCCGTACATCAAATGCAGGAGAATGGGGCTCTGGTCCACGACTCAGCCTCCTCAGTGCTATCTGAGCTCAATACCAATAAAAATAATAGAAGTAATATGATGGTGCAAACTAGTAAACATGAAAAGGGAAGAAATATGACATGACATTCTAAGCTTGATTCTAACATAGCTCCAGATTTTCTGTGTTACTGAACTATATGCTAAACCTAAGCAATTCCTTCCTCCTGTTTCTAAAAAAAATTCAGTGGTTTCTCCCATACAGAATGGGATTGGGACACTCCTCATGCCTGTCATTGCTGTCTAACAACTAACAAAAGAACTGGCAAAATGAAATAGCTTTGCCATTAAATGCACCATAAGCTTCCCACCCTAGGACCCTGATATACAAACATAACATATGAGTGTTGGAATCCGTTCCACTGATTACTTCAGCTTTGCCAGAGGCAGCAAAAGACACTAGATAACTCTACAAGTCAGTGAAGGCCATTTTCCCTACTCTTTGTTGTTGCTTAAATAACTACCTACAGTAAACAAAACATGAAGTAACAAATCAGACTATTGCCTTCTTTCTGAAGCAAAAGAAATAGACAGACAGCTATTATTTATCAAAGGACATTGTATGGTACCATGCATGTGCCTAGAAATGCAGATAAAAGAATTATACTGTGTCAAGATTTATACTGTATAAAGGGTATTGCTAAGTAGTTTTAATGAATAAGAGCCACTGTGGGCCTTTTTCAGAAATTCAGAATGAATTTGAAATACACATATGAGATCTGAAAAAGTTCTCTTTTTGTGTGTGCGTGAGATGCCTAAATACATTTGAGGATCTGGGCCTTGGGGGCTTCCTAGTTCCATCTGGAATCGACAGTGCAGAATCACCATAAGAGAAGTTATTACATTCTGAGGAGACTTCCAGCCCAGTTTTGGCAATGGTAGGTTCAGATACACTTTGGACAATTATCTGTGTTTCTGTGTGTTCGTCTCCCCTATGTTCTATTATGTCAGTGGGAGAGGGAGGTTCTATCCCACCAAAGAACAAGGGGAACAGGTGATGGGTCTGGAATCGGGACTTTGTGAAAGGAGGTTTTCTGTTGAACAGGAGAAGGAGAAAACGTGTGATGTCCCGCAGCTTGTAGTGTGATAAAGGGGGGAGATATTCTGATTCTTCCCAGGCTCAGGTTATTTTCACCACAGAGCTCTCACTTTGCATGAAGCAGCTCAGACCCCACACCACGCAGCACAGAAGCCTAAGCAGTAAACACCATGCCAGCATTTCAGCTTGTTCTGGCTGGGGTTGCAGGCTTTGATGCATTATCTCAATTGGCCCTGAAGAACTAAAAGCTGGTGTGGACCTGCACTCTCTCATGTCACACAAGAGAGGGGAGCTAGAAAATGCAGCATGTGCTCCATTCCTCCTCCGAATGCTCAGGGAATACCACTGTGATTGGCAGTCCTGCAGCAGTGCAAGGTTCCTTTATATACTTACTCAGGTGTCAGCCACAATTTGACCTTCAGTGTGTTTTATTCTGGCTTGCTCAGTATTCTGTCTTTGTTTGTTGAAAGCTTATCAATCACGTAAAACTTTCTTCCTTTCCAGGACAGATTACTGTGTTGTGCGCCCAGTAAGAAAGAAAGAATCTCCCAAGGGAAATTCTGGAATCCCATCATATAGGACATTTAAAATCAGACTGCACAAAGCAGTTCTAAATGTACTGTAGGGAACAGCACTCATTGCCAAACACGTGAACTATGTGACCTAAACTTCAGAACTGGTCAGCAAAGTATTTTTCAACCCAGCTGTGATACATGCAATGACAAGAAACCATGCACATGTTTTCCTATGACAGAGACAATGGGTACAATTCTGATCATTAGACACATACAGTCAAGTTAGCTCTAACAAATCCCAAATTTTGCACTTATTGGTTGTTGTTTTTTGTCTTCCTAAGACAATCTATATTGTTCTTTGCATAAAATTAGACTGTGAAATAAATTATTTGGCATTACAGAGCTCTTTTATCGTATTCTCTCTAGTCTCCTAACGTCCAACAGTATTTTAAATATAGACTTTCCTTTAAAGTCTCCAGGAACCAAAGGTCAAAGTACTGATAAACAAAAACTATACAGTATATACTGTCGATTGATTCGCCATTGCCTTGCTGAAGTTTTTTTATGAGTGTGATCTTATTGATTTCAGTGGCATTAAGCGGTCGTAAAACTGGACTAACACAGCAGAGAATTAAGTCATATATATTATGGGATGTCAAGCTTCGGAAGTAAATTGTGTACTACCAAGTTATAAACACTGGGAAGCAGAAGTTGCAACAAACTGGGATGTTCATACAAAGTATGTGGCTGAAGCGTCTGCTCTTTGGTGGTGTCCACCTAATCACCCCCCATTGTCCTTGGCAGATCCTGTCCCAATGTTCATAAGTAATTGTCTACAAAGTTTTCAGACCAGGGGCTGTTTACGAACTATTTGGTGTTATGTACACATCTATGTTGCATGCTTGGTCATCTCAGTCTCACGGCATTATTTCTTTCACCTGATTGGATGACAATGTCTTTTCAAATGACTAGAAACATGCTAAATAAAAAATCTATCAACTTTTGGACTCCATAATAATTTCCCTAAATTCATAGTGGTCATCCAACTACTTGCAAATGTTGAAACAATACAACACCATGAATCAGCACAAAATGAATGTGACATTCATCTGTTACTCAGGAGCTTTATTATTCAGTAAATTGCTTTACTCACAATGACTAATAATGGAACTGACACAAACCTGACAGAGAGAAATAACATACCCTGGCCTTTCAAGAGATTCCTGAATACTACTAATTTCTCCTATTGCTTTAAAAAGGTCCCGTCACTTAGAAAGGGAGCTGGATTCCTTATGAGTAGTTCATAAATGACGGATGTTCAGTTTGTCTTGGATGTGAAAGACACACACCAGGATATAATGCATCCCCTTCACTGCCCCAATCCTAACCCAGAGACCTTGATTGTTTCTGTGGCACTTGCTACTTTAGAATCTTTAACATTCTTCTTTTATTCTTCCTACCCCATTATTCCTTTAGCGGTTTGCCTTGCAGTATATTAAAAGGCAGCATGACACAGCGAGGAGAGCACTGGACCGAAAGTCAGGAGACCTGGGGTCTATTTCTGGCTACTCTGCTGAGCTGTCTTATTTCCCTGGGCAAGTCATTTCTCCTCTCTCTGCTTCTCCCTCCCTTTGTCTTGCCGACATGCATCATGTTTGTACATTTCCTAGCACAACGTAAATCCAATCCCACCTGGGCTGCCCAATACTGTTATTTTTGTATCCTCCTCTACTTCAAGAGCTTCTTCCCCAATTCAAGGAAAATGGGAGCTCCCAAATAAGGGAACTTGCTTTTGTTGGAGCACATCAGTGACTCCTTGATTAGCAGGAGAGGCTGCTGTTGAGAGAAGCAAGCCACTCCAGACATTTAAATTGGCTCTTGGCAGAGCCATTTAAAAGCGGAGCAGAAATTGTTCAATATCGAGCAATGTCAACAGCATTTGCCTTTATTTTCAAGCTGAGCTTGTCCCTTTAGTCACACTTCTGCCTGAACACCTATCGCCCTGCTATTGTCACAAGCAATGCTCAGTATCAGTGCAACAATAAGATGAAAGTGATGCTATTTTACTCCCTCTATTCAGTTTGTTTGAGCATTTGACAGCACTTTGCTTACTCAGTTTCTCTGCTTCTCTTCCATGACCACTCAGGTCGCAATCCTGCAATCTGATCCACATGAGCAGATTCCTGCAGCCAAGGGAGCCCCATGGATTTCAACGAGGTTCCACATGGAAACAGTGTCTGCACTCAAAGGTCCATTTGAACAATTGAGGCCTTAGTTTGTTAGAATCCCTTGATGTTGGTATGGATCTTTCACTTAACAGAGGGGGGAATTTTTTTTTTTAAAAAAAGAGATAGAAAAAATAGATTGCAAGCCCACAAAAATAGGCTGAGGGACTCAGGAACAGGTGCAATTTGTGAAACTACTTTTTGTTTCTTTTAATAGACTAGATTTCAATTTGACAGTGTCCCTTTTACCTGTGAGGTCAGACACTGAAAACTACTTAGAAAAAAAAAATATATTGCTGCATGAGTTCAAGATTCTGCAATGTGTCATCTGGACAGTAACAATGCAGTGCCAGAGAATAAAACAACTGGTGTGAGACTATTATACTGGATGACTATTCAGTGGTTTGCCCTGCAGGATATACTGATTTGTTTGAAACTAGACCTGTTTAGGATAGATGTTCATGTGGGGGCATGACCCAGATTGGATTCTATTAACTGTACATCCAGGCTAAGATTTTCAAAGCCATCTGAGGGATTTGGGTGCTCAGAAAATTAAATGGGCACCAAAATTCCCTCAGAGGCTTGGAAAACCTCAGACTAAATGCCTACTTTGACAAAGAATTTGCATGTCACTCCCCATTGGTAAATCAACCAGTCCTTCTGAATGCCAATTAAAGCTACTACGTTTCCCTGGGGGACAAGAGAAGTGACCGGGATCCTTCCTGCTGCCAGGCATTGCTATAAATTGTTATCATGACCTCTATCAGGTCCTGGCCAGTAAAAGTAAGTCTGGCAGGTCTTGTCATGTAAATAAATACAACTCAATAAAAAAAAATTGTTGCAGTACTACCCCCTGTATTATCAACAGTGTCTCACTAACTAAACCGATTCTATCTGGTGCATGCAGCTCGCACCCTGGCTCTCCAGCATAATGCCCTAATTATTTTTTTGATACATCAAGCTACAATGGTAGCACTATGTAGTATCTAAATGGCTCATAATGTTCTGGTCTGCAGTTATGTAGATTGAAGAAAAGACACTGTAAAGCCCTGACATATTTTTAGAGCATTTTAATGGTCACTTTAAGAACAATGATGGCGTATGATAAAATCTCTGACCATCAATAATATTGAGTAGGGTGATTTTGGTTGCACTGCCTGGTTTCTACAAAAGCTAAACACAATTCAAGGCACCAGTTTTACATGCAAGGACACTCTCAAACTAGTGTTCTAGATTTCATTAACTTCCCTCCTCATTCCCATGAAGCATGCCACATACTATATGGAATATGACTAACACTAGCGACCCACGTAGGTATATTCAAAAAGGGGTAATTGGCATAACACGTACAGGATTCTAGGAGCATGACTTAACAATTTTGGTGTCCATTAAAAATGGTCTTTTAAGGCTCAGCCAAACATAACAATGACAAAGAAAACATTGGGGTAGATGATGTGTTGGACCTCTTAGGAGACAGCCATCATGGCACTGGGAAATGATCTCCACTTGAGCACAGAAAAGAGCCATAACTCCATACCCATACTGCTGGACCTGTTTGCATATCTAGCAGGGCTGACCATAAAATCCTGCTGTCCCACCTCACTCACGTAGCAGGACTAAGGGGAATCACTTGGATATGGATCTATCGTTGCTGTCAGGGCACCCATTGTAACTCACTGAGCGCGCTTGTTCCTCCATCTCCAAAGCACTCACCAGTGGAGACCCAAAGGGACCCAACCTTTCTGCAATCCTGTTTAACATTTGTATGAAACCATAGGGAAGACCGCTGACATTTTACTTGAGGCTGTCTCAATATGCAGACATCACTCAGCTCTCCATCACCTTCACATCAGATGCAATATGCATCATTTCCCTGATCTCCTTGGACTTGACTGAGATCGGCTGGTTGGAGCTACATCCTGGAAAGACTAAGGTATCTGTAACATCACCCTCTACTGAAGATTTCTATCCTTATATTGTTAGAACCATCTGCACCATCTATTCACCCAGGCTCCATCAGGACATGCAGATAGTCAGGGCCATGAAATTGGCCTTTTCCTTCTCTATGGCTGGCACAGACCCTCTATCACCCAATACTACTACAATCAGACTTAGACACACTGTTCCACCCATTTATGACCTTCAGAGCTTGAGAGTAGTATTTTCTGGACATGCTGATCTTAGAAAGTTACAATTCTTATTTAGAAAAGTTGCTCAGCAGCAGAGTGTGGAGAGAACATTTTTTTAGTGCTCCACTTTCTTACTTGGCTCCTCTTTAAATAACATGCATCTGATGAAGCGGGTATTCACCCATGAAAGCTTATGCTCCAATACATCTGTTAGTCTTTAAGGTGCCACAGGACTCACTGTTGTTCTTTAAATAGAGACTCAAATTTAAAAACATTGAAGATGAGGACTGAAATGGGGCCTTCCATGGTGCCCAAGTTACCTGAGGGACTGCCTCATGCTGCAAGACTATAACTTTCCAGCTCAGCTACATAGCGACACCTCACTGGGTCTTTGCTGGCACAGAAGCACCAGCAAACTCAGATGGTATGCAGCAGGGATTTTATCTCACCCTGGCACTTTTCTGTTGAGCTATTGATTGGATACTTGGACTTTCCACTCAGAATCAAGATTGGCCAAGAAATGTTCACCAACCAAGCTATGCTGACAACTCTGCCTTGCTTGTGGAGAACCCAGAGAATTTCAGCCTGGCCCTTCAAGGTTTGCAAGATTTTGACTACACTATGGAGTTGAACATCTCATTGCAGAAGAACAAAGTCCAGAATATCAGAGATGGGCCACCAGCCCCACCAATGCAGTGGGTCAAGTACCATGGAGAGTGTTGGCAAGTTCATCTTCCTAAGGAGCAAGAAGAGTTCAAATGAGTTACAGCAAGTCAGATGTCCTCCAATGAATAGGTTCGCCACCTCCTGAATGAATTCCATTCTCACCTATGGATGCAAAAATCTCTCTGTGCTGAGACAAAGTTCGCGATCTATCCAACCTGTGTAGTACTGTACGGATATAAGGGTCAGAAACCTGGACCCTCTTACAAGCAGACTTGGAGAGATAAAAGGTATTCTATATCCACTGTTAGCACCAAATCCTGTACATAAAGAGGCTTGATTTTGTGCAAAATGCATCCTGTAATCTTGTAGAGGTCTAGTTTTCCTCCAATCACTCACTACATACAAAAATGGCATCGTGTGCTCTTTGGCCATATCACTAGGATGGAGAAAACATTCCAACACATCATGCTCTCAATCTGTCCATTGACATGTAAAGGGGTGCATGGCTTGACCATACCTGGCATCACTCACAGGGACACCCCCAGAGATTCCTGGGTGCACAGGATTGAGCCAGTTCTAGGAACTTCACTCTACAATGCATGGTGCAATGGTCCTGAGAAGAGTATTCACATTTGATAATGGCGACAGCTATATCTCATGGGAACAAAGACACTGTCATTGTCACTTGAGAGATTCATGCATGCAGGAAACCATTTTATTGGCAACTGATCTCAAATCTGGAATTCCCAGAAGAGCTCAGGATGACTACAACGTGCAGCCTATTTGACGCTAAATACTAAACTTCTCTCAACTTACAGGAGCCATCCATACATGCACATGAGACTTGAGCTGGGATAATTTTTTGGCCTAAACCTTTTTTTCCTATTGCAGGGGAGAAGGTGGAGGCAAAAATGCAGTTTTATCAACTCCAAAATGAGAGAGAGAGAGAGAGATTTGCCAAATTCTACTTTAAAAAAATTCTGCAAAAAAGAAATCAAGACATCTCATTTTGACATTGTCAAGATGAAACGTTTTGATGTTGCACTTTTTCAATGACTTTGTTTCAAAATGTCCTTGAATTATATTAAACACACAAAAATGTTTTTAAATGGTCAAAACTAAAACAAGATATTTTGATTCTGTTGAAACAAAATGTTTAGTTTTGACCCTAGACAAAAAGAAGATTGACCTTTCAATTTGCTAAATGAAATATCCATTTCAGAAATATCCATTTTTGTTCTGACCAAACTTCTTATTTTTACTTTTTGAAATCGCTAGTGAACTGAAAAATCCATCCAGCTTTCCCTCTCAAAAATCCCACTTTAAATCATTGCAATCATGTTAGTTTTGAGTCCCTCTTACAAAGCATCTGACTGCCCAAGAAGAAACTGAGTGCCACTCCCAATTGGGGCAAACTATAGGGATTCAAACCTAAAAGATCTTGGCACCTGCAACTCCTGTTGAAGTCGATGGGAAGTAAAGGTTCTCAGCACCTCACAGAACCGCTCAGCTTTGTGCATAAGTAAACTCCACCTCTAAGTTCTAACAACTTTATTTCAACATAAGATGCCATATCAGGAGTTCACTTCTGTCCAGAGAAACTGCCCCATGTTCAAATAGCTAGAAACCTAAAACTACTAAGTGCTATGACCCAGATAATAGTTAATCACTAACTCAGCTGGCTGTAATTGTCATGTATTGTTTCATCAGTTTTCATTGCCAGGAAATGAATGATTTCTATCTCCCAGAAAAATGAAACAAATCAGTGAGTATAACAGGAATGTTATTTATTAGGGGGAGAATAAATCATAATCAGAGTACCAGCAAATAAATAGATGGGACATTCTGCCAGGTGAATGAATAAAGTTGCCAGTTCTCTTTCAGGCAGGTGGCAAAGAGATACTACACTGCCTTTTTTTTTTTTTTTTAAATCTAGATCCAAGTTTTAATGGACACTGATTTCTGTTCTGCTCTCACATGTCAAGTGCCAAGATACTTAGTGCCAACAGAATGCAACTACTCATCTTGTTTGGAAAACAGCCAACAAAAAAATAAATCATGAGGCTGTTTCCCAGAGTGGGTCGCGAAGAGTGGTGTCTGAGCTTTGGGCATCGTAATAGAGATTAGCCCAATAAAAATCACCCCACAATTCAACATGGACATCTCCAGGGACTTGGGTTCAAATCCTTTATTAGTTCATAAGCAAAGAGAGGCTGGAGGCATCACCCTAAAGTGTGAAGGAAAAAAGCCCATTTGGCAGCTTACTGATCATGAGACCCATTACAGGATAAAGCAGGGATGGTGCAGATTTGGGAGCGGGATGCGCTGGCAGAGCTGTGTAAGGGAGTTTGCACAGGAGTAGCCCATACAGTGTCTGAACACAGCTGGCACTATTAGTCTCACTTACTGCTTCTGCCCACAGATAGTAGCAGTAACTGGCCTGCTTCCCTTCAGCACACACCAAGTGGTGGCCCATTCCTAAACAGAGAGATTGGATGGAAGCAATGTGATTAAACAGCAACCCAACACTCCAGTTAGCAGATTTACTCATTCAAGTGGTACGTTTTTCTTCTGTGGATCTAATTCTTTGTGTGTCATTTGCCAGAGGACGCACTTGACACTATAGCCAGAAGTTCATATAATTAAAATGGTGCATTAGGAGCCCCTTTCCTCTTCAGGCCCTGCTCTGGCAAGCTTGCCCCCAAAACCAGGCCTTCTAGATCTGATAGCTGCAGCGACTCACAGCTTTGAGCCTTCACAGAGGATCATGGCAACTCTGGCTACATAGTGTCTTTGCAGCCGTGCAGAGGGGATATGTGGATGTGCAATGCCCAAGTGTTGACAGCATGTGTTACAGGCAGAATTATTTCAGTGGCACTGAAGGAGTACTCTCAGCAAAGACAACTGCTACACTTCAACAAAGAGTGCAGCAGGTATTCTTCCCAGAACTAGACTATAAGTGCTCATGGGCTGGGAAGCCAGTGGGGCTCTGCTCACCAAAATCTGAGGGATTTCTCTCACTAGCCTGTCCCATTTCCCTTGCACTCACAGAACACAATGCTCACTCCTCCCCATGAAGGTGCACCCAGTTGCTAAAGGCTGTGTGTAGTCACACTCCCACCTTACATCATCCACACAAGAGAAACTCAAATCTGTTTGTATGGCTAGAACAGAGAAGAAAGATGGGCAGCACCTCAAGAAATTATGGGATTGCAGTCTGTCAGATGGAGCCTTGTGCCCTAAAATCATTTCCTCAGATTTTGATTAAGGATAAAGGTCTTCTTCATAGGACAGATGGAACAGAAACTAAAACCTTCACACTGTCATGGCTGTTAGTGCAGTGTGCGGAGTGCAGTCAGCAGACATGACCACGTATTTCACACCTTCTCTCAGCAACCAGATGATTTACTTGAAGGAAAAGCCCTCTCTCCTATCATTTCCAGGAGACTCTACGCTCTCAGGTTATGTCAACACAGCAAAGAAAAAGCCATGGCTTGCATGTGCCAGCCAACTCGGGATTGGGGCTGTCTCATTGCTGTGCAGACTTACAGAGTCAGATTGGAGTCCAGGCTCTAGGGCCCTGAGGCCTGGTCTACACTTGAGAGGAGGGAGGAAAGAGAGAATCAATCTAAGTTATGCAACTTCAGCTACGTGAATAACATCACTGAAGTCAATGTACTTAGATCTACTTACCGCGGTGTCTTCACTTTGGTAAGTCGATGGCTGATGCTCTTTCATCAACTCTGCCTGCTCCTCTCACCCTGGTGGAGTACTGTAGTCAATGAGAGAGCACTTGGCAGTCGATTTATCGCTTCTAGACTAGATGCTATAAATCAACCCCCGCTGGACCAATCACTGCCTGTCAATCCAGAGGGTAATGTAAACAAGCCCTGAGCTGTGGGAAGGTCCTGAAGGCCAGTCTCTCATCTGAGTCTGGAAGCTTGCACAGCAATGAAACAGCCCCACAGGCCGAGTTCTGAGAGCCTGAGTTGGCTGGCACAGGCCAGCCATGGCTTTTTCTTTGCTGTGTAGACATACTCTCAGGGGCTCCAACCCCTGGGTTTACCTAGGACTGAACTCTACAGCATGTTTTTCTTCTGTGACAAAAACCAGTCCTTACAGTACACATTAGGAATACATGGCTGCTACAAGCTAGCCTTACGGTTAGGATCACAACTCCACATAGACATCAGAAACATCAACCAAGTGTACACATGGAAAGTCAGAGTTAGAAATAGATATGGGTTCCACACCTACAATTTAGCTCCAGGGGAATCAGAATTTGAGTTTATTTGGGGCCTCTCTCTAGTCAAAACTCATGAACAGGGCTCCAGAAACACAGGTCTCAGCCCACAGCACTGAAGTAAAGGACCAGTCCCATTGACTCAACCAACAGAAGGAGACTGTATATAGCCACATCAGACATGACTACATAATCCAGACTACCAATGGCACTGAAAGTTCTCTTGATCAGTGGTACTTCCAAGCTCACCTCTCTTGCCTGTCTGCTTTCCTGTCTTTATAATTAAACATTGCATTGAACTGTACTCTATGAATTAGCCCTGCTGTTTTCTCAGCCACTACTTTAAAAATTTTTCCTCCTTTAATAATTGCACATATTTTTATGTAAGAAAAGAACCAAAGCAACTCAATCCTCACCCCTCCCCTTCTCATTGCATCTCCAATACCCATGCGCATTAAAAGCTCATCCATCATTGTTTCTGGAGATTCAACTTTTTAATCAGGCCTGTATGTATATTGGTTTGAGCATGTGGCAGTTTAATTACCCTCTTGAAAACGTGAAACACATCTTTGTCATATCTACTTATATCTGAAGAGAGAGGCATCCTATAACACTAATTAAAGTAGGATGATAACAATTTTTCCATGCTCAAATTATATCCCATCTGTCTAGTCATCCCTGTGTTCATTCTCAGCATTAATTAAGGGTGGGGAAAGGTTGTTTCCCAGGAGTTTCACCTAATACTGGGTGAAAAGTCAGTTTTAATGAAGAAACATGCAAAATACCCTTCTCTTCCCCCCCCCCCCAAAAAAAGAAAAAAAGAAGTAAAAGTAAGTACTTTTATTTGCTGATGTCTGCCTAATCTACCTATCAAGATATGAGCCTGTTCTATGTGCCCTGCTTTTGAAAGCAGTATGTGCATGGTTATTTACTGTTGTCAGCAGCTGGTCTAATAGCACACACAGTACTGTCAACAAATCACAGATAGTCACTGTGTCCTGGTACCTGATTGCTTTCTGGTCAGGCCGATTGTGCGCTAATGGTGTTATTAAAGGACAATGTGACATTGGAGCAAATGGACATAATGACAAACAAATTGATTTTTGATCATCATCATCTTTTATTGCCCTGAGAAAGTTTTGTCTTGATCTCAAACCCTTGAAGAAAATACCTCTTGGATAAAATGTAGCTCTCTAGATCCTTGTCCAAAAGGGATTATATAAACACACAAAATGGCTCTCACCATCAGCACCAGTTTTGCTCCACTAGTGTTCACCGCATTGGGAGGGTAAAACAGACTCTGGCTGTCTTCAGTATATATTAGACTTCACCTGAGACAATTTAATGAAGGAGGGATGATTCAGTGATTGGAGTGTTAGCCTAACATTCCAGAGACTTCAGTTCACTTCCCTGCTCTGCCACAGATTTCCTATACGACCTTTGGCAGGTCAGTTAGAGTATTGAGATGCCTAACTTACAGTGGTTTCAATGGGAGTTAGGTGCCTATAAACCTTTAAGATCTGTCCCTTGCTCTCTGTTGCCCATCTGCAAAGAAAGGATAATAGCACTTCCCTACCTCACAGGTGTGTTGTGAGGGATAAATACATAAAAATGGTGACTTGCTCAGATACTAAGGTAATGGAACCATACAAGTACCTTGGCTAGCTAGACAGATTTAACATGGGAACAGCTGAGTACAGCTGCTGGAACCAGTCAGTTACAAAAGGGCATCCAATGCTGCTATCACTAGTGCAGCTGGACAGCTCTTTTTAAAGTGCCCTCTTCTTGCTTAGTCAAGTCCCACTGGATTAGGGGCCAGACTTGGGCCATGATATGTAGCAGCCCCTCATTCCCAACTCCAGCAGTTGGATCATCTCTAATTTTGAGTATTGCACTGTTTTGTTCAGAACTATCCATTGTATGGTATTTTTGCTAGATGACTGAAACACTGAGAATCCTGTTTTTGGAGAGAATATTCATGACTAGTGCTGTGTTGGATCAGTTTTCTGCAAATACAAAGTTGGCAACCCTACCTCTGATGGTTAGAAATCTTCATCTAATTTCAAGTCTAAACTTGTTGATGGGCCATTTATATCCATTCGCTATCTCTACTGGATTCGGGGCCACCTTCATCCCCATGCAGAACACGGACACTGCTGAGAAGGCAACTGAGCTCTCCTCTGGAGCAAGAGTGTGGAGATCTGCACGTGGAGGGATGTTTCTATACATTGATATGAAGGTCTCAAGCCAGCTATATTCTCTGACTCTGCTTCTTTACCCTAGGGTGACCAGACGTCTTGATAAAATTGGGACTGTCTTGATTTTGAGGAGTTTGTCCTGCATCCAGACCAGAGTATGGTCGGGATGCCATTTGTCCAGATATTTTGTTTCCTGGTCTTCGGCGGCAATTTGGCAGAGATTCCCTCAGTCACAGATGGTCTTTGGTGGGATTTCGGTGGCAGGGGCTTCTGTCTTTGGCGGCAAGGTTTATTACCCCCCGCTGAAATACCACCGAAGACCATCCGTGACTGAAGGGCTGTCCGCCGAATTGCCGCCGAACTCCCCACCCCACCACGGTCCCGATATTTTCCCCTTAACATCTGACCACCCTACTTTACCCACAAGATTATGCTACTGATAGTCCAAGTTAGATCAGGGTAGTAATACCACCAAAACCTGGACTTCAGTGGCCTGTGTTATGCATGATCATAATGGTCCCTTCTGGCCTTCAAATCTATTAAGATCTGCTCTACTTTTGCTGATGTGACTCTGCAGGCCATTTCCCCTATCTCCTCCCTATTCTCTCCATGTCTAGATCACCTGCCAGTTGTAAAGACAGCAAAACTAGGATATGGACTTCTAAAAAGGGACTCTGATCATACTCTTTATTATCTCAGAGTAAGGTTGATATTTTTTATCGTGTATTTTTTAACATGATGCTGCACATACATCATAGCAAATGAATTCATGCTATAGCAATAACTGTTCATAATATTAATTTAAGATCATCAATTGCTGTGAGCATATTCTGATCCTATGATTAGGCCAAAGGATATTAATGACTATCAATTTGCATGAAGTAGAAGAGAGTAGCTGTTAAAGCCGTTGAAATATTTCTGTAGCAGCAGTCATTTTTTATTGTCAGTATTCAGAGACAGTACTTAAGCTTAGTTTTCATTTTAACATTTCCTCACAATTTAGTATTTGCAAACTTTTTTGGGGGGGGGTCCATTTAAGAGAATGAATGTTGACGGGAAGCTTATAGATGTCTTGCAGTTCAGTTTCGTGTTTATAAACCAGTGTTAACCTGCTTGCCAATAAGCCATTAGGAAATAGGAGGAGGAAAGAATAAATATGCTGCCTGTGTAAAAGTGAACAATATACACCTATCTCCTTGAAAGGTCATGGAGTCCAGCCCCCTGCCTTCACTAGCAGTACCAAGTACTGATTTTGCCCCAGATCCCTAAGTGGCCCCCTCAAGGATTGAACTCACAATGCTGGGTTTAGCAGGCCAATGCTCAAAGCACTGAGCTATTGCTCCCCCTCACATTTCTTGAATCAAAGTTTTTCAGATGAACTGCTTAAAACTGTTTGGTTTTTTTAAATGCGCCCCAGAAACCATTAAGAACTTGGTCAAACCCTATGAATTTTGAAGTTAATATAGTCTATACTTAGATCTTACTGCAGTTGTGGTGATAGCTTAAATGTCTTCAGTTTAAATAAAAAAAGGGAGGGGGCAGACCAAAGTCGTGGTAAGATTTTTAAACCTATTATTGTTAATAGTATCACACAATCATCATTAATAGAAGAGTCTAGGTCTAAAAAAACCACAAAAAAACAAAAATAATCTTTAATTTTTCACCATTTTCCACATAATTAAGCTCTAGTCGGAATCATGCAGGTGGGCCCCTCCAGCACACACAGCCCCTGAATTTTATACTCTAGGTTTTCATATGTTCTCTGTTCATTTTAATAAAAACATTTAGATTTTTATATGAATCAATAAATATAAATTCAAATAACTGAAGCACTAAAAATGCAACCACCTCTTAGGTAAAAATGCAGCAGCTGTTTTACAATGCACAATTTTTGTGGACTTTAAAATAAAGTAAAATGTGATTGTAAAGTATCATTTTCTCCCATAGTGAATTAAGCCCAATATGTTGATTAGTCATCCATAGTTGGAGCTTTCTGGCTTCCCTATCCTAAACTTTCTGTTCAGAAAGGTTGATTAGTGAATAGGGCACTGGACAGGGACCCAGGAGATCTGGTTTCAATTCTCAGTTCAGTCAGAGATTTCTAGCATGACCTTAGGCAAGACAGACTCTAACCTATCCCGTAGGTCAATTCACCATTGGGAAAATGGAGATAATACTGCTCTGTTCACAGGGATGTTGTGAGACAAAAGTCCAGGAATGAGTGTAAAGTGGTGCTCACACTCAGATATCCAAAGAGACAGAAGGACTTGCTCCTCGCTGTCGACAACACTCCCAGTGAATGTAGAGTGATATGGTGTGGGATTTATAAAACCACCTCTGGCTTTCAATGAGACTTGTTCTCCTAAATCCCTGAGAGGCTTTTGTAAAAGCAGCAAAGAATCCTGTGGCTCCTTATAGACTAACAGCATGAGCTTTCGTGGGTGAATACCCACTTCGTCAGATGCATCTGACGTGGGTATTCACCCACGAAAGCTCATGCTCCAGAACATCTGTTAGTCTATAAGGTGCCACAGGATTCTTTGCTGCTTTTACAGATCCAGACTAACACGGCTACCTCTCTGATACCTGAGAGGCTTTTGAAAATCCCACCCAAGGTATTCTATTTATGAACCCAAACACAGAACTTCTACACTGAGAGCTCGTGGATCTGAACCTGCATTTCCACCACCAAAATTCGAGTTGTAAGTTTACCACCGTACCCAGCACAATATGTGACAGCCCTGAAATCCATTGCCTGTCATTTCTTACTGTGAAATACTGAAACAAAAAACACTGTTTTCATTTGCTGAGTTTTAAAGCCATTTTAAACGCAGAATGGAAAGACTCAGTTGCTTATATAGTGGCAAATGGAGGAACAATCACAATGGAAACAATGCTTTTCAGGCAGATGGAGCTGCTGGTAGCAGCTGTAGGCTTTGTCGGGATAACTTCATAGTTTTGCATCTTACTGTAAATGGGAGGGGACTTAGTGGCCTAACTATTATCTTTCTGCAATAACAGATCTGAGTCCTGGTAGGATCATCCCAGGCCTTTATTCTTCCAATTTATGACTGGTAAACAGAATTCCATGTCATTTACTGTATGTGGCTTTTCTGGATCAGATCATTAAAACCAAGGGTCTCATCCTGGCACGGGAGGAAGGATGGTCCAGTGCTTTGGGCACTAGTCTCGCACTTTAGAGAGCTACGTTCAATTTTCTGCTTTGCCGCAGACTTCCCGTGAGACTTTGGCCAAACCAGTTAGGCCCAGATCTGCAAAGGGACTTAGGCACCAAGGTCCCAGTACTGGCTCCAGTGTGACCCACAGAATTCCCACTGAACCCTGAAGGGGCCTAAACTTTCTCACTGCCTCGATCATCAGGGTAGAAGTTCACTCAGCACCTAAATTTGTGCCTCTGGTAGGTCAGAGACCCCTGTTCATAGCTTCTCTCCTCTGGCCAAAACAAGGAATTGAACCTGGGTCTCCAACATCCCAAGTGATTACTCTAACCACTGGGCTAAAAGTTATAAAATGGGCATTCTTATCACCACCTCCTCCTCTTTCTGCTGTGTTGTGTGGCATGCATCACGTTTCTAACTCATTCCGACAAGAAATGTCCTGGGCGTCTAAGCTGCCTTACTCCATTTCAGAGAGGGTGAGGCTTAGCACACACCCATTATCATTATCTCCCATTGGCAAGCTTGGGCCACTCACCATCTAGCATGCTGGGTTTTGTGGATCACATTCAAAAGGTGCTCATCTCTCCCCAGCCATCTTATAGGGAACCTAGATAGCTAACACAGGCTTTGTGGATCACAGTGCTGTTCCCATGATTGTGTAGGCACCATCATGCCGAGACTTACGATGCCTTTGTGGATCTTAGCCTTAGTCTCTCTGTGAGTTCCCCACCTGTACAATGGGAATAGTAGCACCTCCCTATCTCACAGGGGTGTTTCTGAGGATAAGTACATTACAGATGGTCATGTGCTCAGATACTACAGTCATGAGGGCCACAGAAGATAGGCAGATAGAGAAGAGCGAGGTTTTCAGACTTGGGTCCCTAAAGTTAAGTACTTGCATCTATATTTTTGCAGCTCCAGGAAATACCTTGGGCCTCATACTCAGAACTACTGCATAGTCCCCTTGGCTACAGTCACATGAATAAGAATTACAGAATTTGGCCTATAAAAAAAGGCATGATGTGCTGCCCCAAATAGCCGATACCATCACTAGGCAGGACACACAATACACCAGGCGATCCAGAGCATTGGGCTAACTCACAGGTTTGTATGCTGTAAATGAGTTCATTCACTGCTGGGCACTCCCTCATGGCCAGGCATGGCATAACAGCTCTCTTGCTTTGCTGGCATGTCCTTGTCAGTGATCGATCTGGCACTGCGTTGGTTTCTCTTCCAGTTCCTACGTCCTCCATCCAGGTCACTACATTAAATCCACCCCTTCTGGGGTCACAACTATCCACATGGAAAGTGTCTAAACAAACAAAATCCTTCCAGCATCTCTTGGGCTGCTCCTCAGCTTGTCTTCTGGGCTTAGCCTGCAGTACTCCTGCTGGGCTCAACCATTGCATGGGCTTGTAGGGAACCCCCATGCCACACTCTACTCAGGGTTCCAACCAGGGCCCTGCGCTGAACAGCTAGTTCTGCTCCTGTAGTCAGGCTTCGGTTTTCCCTAGGCCACTTTCTACCCAGCCTCTTAAGTTCCCCTCTCAGTCCCTTTCTTTTCTTTTCTGCTTTATGCAGGGTCTCTCCCTGCCTGGAGAACTTTCCTTCCTGCTCCACGCTGCCCACCTGGCCATCACTCCAGCTCAACACCCAGCTGGACGTTATCATCAGTTATGCCCAATTCTTTCTCTTTGGTGTAGCCACCTTCTGCTCTTTATGAGGACTTGCCCGATTCCCCTCAGGCTGGGCTCATTCTGAAATGAGGTTGGCTTAGCCCTAGGCTCTCCAGAGCACAGGGAAAGCCTACCAGTTATATTTACTGATGGGCAGATAAAAGGAGATTTAACAGGTGTTTCTGACTGAGCATTTGTGGGCCTTATAAAGTGAGTGAGTCATGAGGAGGGACTTGACTGAAGAGAGAGTAGCTTCACTGATGAGCTGTTTATTTTTTGTTTTAACTTGTCTCCCTTTATAAGCTTTTCCAAGGGTTCAGTAACAGCACTGATACCCAACATTCTGAAATTATTGCAATAAATGAATGGAGATCACATTATCCAATTTAAAACATCACTTTACCTAATATAATCACTTACTTGCTGTAATTTAATTTCAGTTTACTTCATTTAATGAATGTCGATCATTTGAAATAATTGAATAAGAAGTTTAACTGGCACTCTCCTCCTCTCATACCACAAAAACAGGCTGCTTTTCTGTAATCTACTGGAATCATCTTGTAAAAGAAGCAGCTTGGGCCTGGTTTCTCCTCTCCTCTTTAGGTAACTCAGTTGATTTATGCTGGCATACGTGACAGCAGAATCTGGCCACTAGAGCCCTAGAAATGACCGGCTACCACCACCATAAACCAAGACTTCTAAAAATCAGGCCACTTGTTTAGGTGCCTGACATTTTAGAAGTTCTGAGAACCTAGCAACTTCCAGTTAAGCCTATGGGTACTGATCGGTTTTGAAAATCAGGAGGCTAGGATTTTATTTATTTATTCTCAGAACATGCCTGTGAGGTAGGGGAGTGCAATCATCTCATTTTACAGGTGAGGAACTGAGACACGCAGAGATTATTGGTCAGGTTTTTAAAGGAATTTAGGCACCTAAAGATACAGCTGGGCACCAAGTGGAATTTACAAAAGCCCCTAGGCACTAAGTTCTAAATTCCTTCAAAACTCTGGCCCAACTTGCCCAAGGTCACACAGGAAGGCTGTAGCAAAGCAACCAATTTAACTCATGTCTCTTAGACTGAAAGGGTCTATTTAACATTTGCAAGAAAATAATGTCTCTATACTAAAAGTCAGTTGGAGATATAGGACCAGATCTTCAGCTGGTGCAACTCAGCCAAGCATGACAGATGTCCGTGGGGCTATGGCTACACAGGGAAATTGACTGGAATAGCTGTTTTGGAATAGCTAATGCACTTTGGAAGTGGATTAAGCTAAACCAGAAAAAGGCACACTTATCCCAGAATAAGTATCTCCACAAGAGAAGCTACTCTGGAAGAGCTATTGAGCTTTAAATTCACACTCTGTCTTATTCCAAAATAGGTTCCCCATGTAGACAAGCTCTAAACCATTTCATGTCAGCTAAAGATCTGCACCTTAGATTGAAGAGCTGACAGCACTAGCAAATAGTAATATAAGCCTCTTTCTTTCATAAATGATCCAGGTTCCTGGTAGATGTTAACGTATACACAGCAGCTTTTAGGAGACAGAGTTCACACATTACACCCTGGAGGGTTACATGACACTGTTTAGATTTGAGCAATTTCTTCCCTCTTTCAAAAGGATGTTTTCAGACTGTGTGGTTAAAGTACTTTTTTCATTGCCAATGAAGCATCAAAACCCCTTTTTATTAATTTAGATTCAAACGTCACACTTTCAGTAACAAACAAAGCTGAATTGTGGCTAATCTTCTTAGGAGGTAGCAAATAAGCCTTGATAAGAAATGTAACAGTTTCAAACCTAATCAAAAAGGCATGCTTGCTGCATCTGTTGATGGTTATCAGAAGAGACACTTGATGGCATATTTTAAAGGATGAAGCAACAGATGAGAAATTTCCTGTGAGCAGGAACTACCTGAAACTACCTTTCAATTACCTGAAAGGGCATTACAAAGAGGATGGATCTAGACTGTTCTCAGTGGTACCAGATGACAGAACAAGGAGTAATGGTCTCAAGTTGCAATGCAGGAGGTCTAGGTTGGATATTAGGAAACACTATTTCACTAGGAGGGTGGTGAAGCACTATAATGTGCTACCTAGGGAAGTGGTGGAATCTCTTTCCTTAGAGGCTTTCAAGGTCAGGCTTGACAAAGCCGCGGCTGGCATGATTTAATTGGGGATTGGTCCTGCTTTGAGCAGGGGGTTGGACTAGATGACCTCCCAAGGTCACTTCCAATCGAGATATTCTATGATTCTAAGTCTCTTAGGCATTCCATGTGATCAACAGATACCACATGAAGTTCCCTTAATTAAAAAGGGACATCTAAGAAAAATTGCAGTACTATTACCCAGTTTCAGCCTTCTCACCCAGTGAACTTCTGTGCAAGTCTCTAAAGGATCCTCATACATTTTTTTTAAGTTACTTGCCTAATACTGTAGAACAGATAATCATGCTTTTATTTATTTCAATGGAACTTTAGCACCCCACAGTATACATGTGCTTTTGCATATTCCAAACATACCAACATATATGAAAAGAATCTCACACAATTTTGCAAGAGATTTCCCTTACTAAGGATCCATACAAAATTTAAGAGTGGAATAAACTCAGAGGGATATACAACCTGAATGGCTTTCCTACTAGCCTAAGTGCTCAGCTTCATTTGCAAGTTGGAGTGCATTAAACCAGCCCCAGGCGCCCTAACTCCCGAGGTGTCCACACTAGCAAAGCACATACAGTGCCTGGACTCTGCTGCTAGAGCACTCCTGGTAACCCACCTCCATGAGAAGCATAAAGCTTGCTGTGCCCTGGCTGAAATGCCAGAGTGTCAGTGTGGATGACGTGTTAAATTACTGCACTGTGATTGGCCTCTAGAAACGTCCCATAACCCCCTGAAGTCAAGTGGCCACTCTGGTCATTGTTCTGAACTCGGCTCCAGACATGTGGATATCCCCTTTCAAAGCTCTGTTTCTGACAACCAGGATGCTTATCTGCTCTGGGACAAAGCAACCATTACTGTGGAATGCTGCTGCCGCTGAGGCAGGCGTGTGTGTGTGTGTGTGTGTGTGAGAGACACACGAGGGAGATGATGTTGGGGTTTCCCCCTGCTGCTGTCTGAACTTACCAGACAACATGCTGACACTCCGCCCCCCGAAACACTGTCTCTTTCCCCACATACACACAACACACCCTCTCTCACACTCCACCACCTCCCATTTGAAAACGATGCTGCAGTCACTTGCACACTGGGATAGCTATCACAATGCACTGCTCTCTGTAACATTGCAAGAGCTGCTACTGTGACCACGCCACTGTGCTTCCAGCTGACGGCGTGAACATGACAGCGCTTTCCCTGCTGCAGTCTCCAAGGGCTGGTTTAATTCCCAGCACTCTACATCTGCAACTGTAGCTATAGCCTACATTTTTTTCTGCAATTACTGAAGTTCAAAGAGCTGATGAGTTGGCTTCAAATATATTAGCAAGAAACTTTTTAAACAGATTTTTTTCCAAGGCAGGATTTCTCTTGGAATGCCTTTTTTCCTTCCCTAATTATTGAGTTTTCTAAGATATTAACAAGATAGCATAATTTAAAAAAAACAAAATCTCTGCTTGCAGACAATTTGCAAACAAAAACAAGTATTTGGAGTCATTTCTGCGATGTTCAGCCAGTGTCTGCACATGTCACAAACGCGTGAAGCCTCCACACCTCTGCAAGGTGGCGAAGCTACTATCCCCATTTGATAGGCAGCGATTGTGACATTCAGAAAGGTTGTGTTTTGGCAAAAGCCATTAAAGGAGTCTGCAGAAAAAAACAAGTCTCTTAACTCCCAGTCCTGTGCCCAAAGTACAAGACTAATTTGCGTGTGTGGAAAAATACACCCCACACCTGCTATAGTTGTCAACTTGTTATTCACACAGCTCTGAAAAGCAGAATTGAAATCTCTTTGAATTGATTTGTTTACTTTTTCATCCACTTTGTGTTATGTTTATATCAATTCCTTGGAAGCAGTGAATATTTGGGAATTTTGGTGAAGTCTTAGGTACTTGAAATACAAACACTTGCAAATCTGAGTACCTTTAGTTAGATGAGTACTTCCACTAGAGTCAAGTTATTCACCTGCCCAAGTGTTTGCAGGGCTGGTCTCTTAAAATCTAAAGTGAGTAATTCAAGGTAAAGTACCAGTATATTCTTATACCAAAGACAGCAAGTGTGGGTATGGCTACACTTGCAGCTGTACAGTGCTGGGAGTTAAAGCTGTCTTCATACAGCTGTGTAATGAAAGTGCTGCAGTGTGGCCACATTGATAGCTACGAGTGCACTGTTGTGGCCACATTTGCAGCAGTGTTGGGAGTGGTGCATTATGGGCAGCTATCCCAGCATTCAAGTGGCTGCAACATGCTTTTCAAAAGAGTGGTGTGGGGTGGAGTGTGGGGGAGACAGACAGAGTGGATTTTTGGAGCTGACACTGTGTCAGCTCCTTGCCTTGCAAATTTCGACCCGTTCCCCGCCCCTTCACTAAATGCAAATAGCCCTCTGTTTTTTTCCCCTCACAGACCAGATAAACAGATGCTCTGAAACGGATGCCCCCCCCGCCACCTGCCAAGCTGCTTCTCTCCTCAAGCAAACACTAGCTGTGGACCTTCCAAACGGATCCCTCTGCCTGCCTCATTCACAGCAAACAGTAGCTGTTTGTTTGTTTTTTAGATAAGCAGCTCTAGGAGCCCGGAGTTCACAATAAAACAAACAGAGGCATCACAACAAAACAGTGTTATCTTTACTTAAAAGCATTATGGGAAGGTTCCGGAGGTCAGTTACAGCATAGTAAGATTAATCACTGTTTACACTGGCGCACCAGCGCTGTTCTCTTTATTCCTCTCTTCGAGATGGACTACATGCAGCATAGTAGCCAGGCACATACAGCGCTGTATGTGCCTTGCCAGTGTGGATAGGGAGTAAGTTACAGAGCTGTAAAGCCACCCTCTGTGCTGTAACTCTCAAGTGTAGCCAAGGCCTGTTTTGTAAGAGCTGTGCAAATGCAAGGAAACGGTGGGAGAGAAAGATCTTTTGATGACTTACAATTATCCCTGAATTGAAATACCAAACTAGGATTTCACATGCAGTTACAATGCACGTGATAATTCATTATTATTTATTTGTATTACTGTAACACTTGGGAGCTCCAGACATACACCAGGATCCCATTATGTTAGGCACTATATAAACAGAAGAAAAAGACACAGCCCTGTATACAGCCCATCACTGAGGCAATTAAACCCAGTGTATCATGTGTTTTGAAATTTTCAATTAACCTTAGTTTCTATTTAGATTGTGGTAAGGGTATCTGTTTCCGTAATGACCCACGGCAAACAATAGCAGATTTACTGAAAAGGTTACCTCCTTTAAGAAGAAAAAAAGCAGGCAAAAGTGGACCCAGTAGAAAGCCAGGTTTCAGAGCACTTTAAATATCTTAATATTAGCATATTCAAACCAGACATGCCAACCCCCGCCCGAAAAAAAAAAAAAAAAAAGGAAATTGGGCTTGGTTTTGGCTTAATTGGCTTGTGAGGTGCCTGTTGGCTAGTTTTTGACTTGTCGCTTTTTTTTTTTTTTGGATCAGCTCCTGGGAAACACAGGGGAAGTCAGCCAGGGGTGCACAGTGGGCCCATAACGGTCCCAGACCGCATGCCAGGGAGATCTAGTCACAGAGTGTTGGGGTTCTTAGGGATTGGCTTCTTTTGAAATGGGATTAGCTTGATTTTTGGTTGATTGTGAAAGTCAGGATGCTTATTTACCACGTGAAAGTTGGCAACTGTGATTCTAACCCCTCCTCCTCACCCTTCAGACTGTAACTGAACATCAAACAGTTGTGAACTCACTGTCATATTACTTCCCCATTGAAAGCCTTTCAGAAACTATTCTGCTGCTTTAAACAATCCAGTTCCCATGGGATAGTTGTACAAAATGGGGATTCTTCCAGGTGTTCTGTCCCTGGTGGTGTTACTCTGCATGCAAGATTCTGTTTACTTACTAAAGCTGCAGCAGTTGCATGGAAACTTTCCTAGCTGAGGCAGCAAACCCAGCTGAAGTGTTAAGGCCTCACAATTTTTCATAGAATCTAAGGCCAAAAGGGACCTTTAAGATCATTGAGTCTGACCTCCTGAATAACACAGGCTACAGAACCTCAGCAACTAGTTTTTGCATCAAACCCAGAACCTCTGTTGGAAAAAATAAACTTCAGGTGATTTTTCACCACTTCAGTGGCAAAGCAGGCAGGACATGAAGTTGTAACCACTTGGACACAAACACTTTCCACTGTTCCACCTACCCATCTACATGCCCTGTCCCCTTTTTATTGTTAGTATCATGTATTAACATCCCCCACAGGGGATGAGACAGTTATTGCATCAGGGCAAATACCAACTTCTAGTGTTAGTGGCTCCTGAGCCAGGAATAAAACAAAATCTCTCTCAAACTAAAGGGCCAAATTCCCCCTGCGATAACATACTATCACCTCCGAAAAGAGAAAAGGAAATAGGAGTTGTTAATACTCACCAGTGGAAGGTGTAGAAGAGTCAGTGAACAGCAGCTAGATCTAAAATGGCCACTTCTTAAATTTGGCTCAGACCAACAGCTGGAGGTCTAAGAAGACAGCCCCAGAAAGGCTTGCTGAGAAAAAAGATTCTTATAAAAGGGCAATCATGCTTTAGGGTGGATTAAGAGGGATTAGCTGGGTATCAAAGAAGGTGTCTTGTCTGTCTGCTATCACTACATCTCGATTATATTTCCTTCTCTTTGAGAAGGGGTGACTTTCTTTCACTAGTTCAGTCACTTTTGTTAGAAAAAGAGGTTAATCCTTCAAAACCCATTGATTATCTCAGGAGAAAGTCTACACAGATAACATTCCTGTAGAATAACCTGGAACCTAAAGATCACATGATGTTTTGTAAGCAATGGGGGTTGGGCTCACAAGATAGTCCCCTAAATTTTATTTGGTAGTATTGCACTTTAAATTTTGCCACCCTTTACCAACTACAGTTTATCAACTTCAAAAGCTAATCATTTAGTATGGTTAAAAACAATGTATTCCTTCTTTAGTTTTGCCATAAAGTCTCAAACACTCTTCATTAAGTAAAGAGGGGAAACATGAGGGTTTATTAAATTAACCATCTCCACAGCAGCTGAACTTGATCCCCCCCTCCTTCTTCTGCAGTTGCTTAAATGCCATGAACTAACTTTTTCAGTGTTTTAATTCCCCCTCTCCTACACAGATATTTCATAATCCATGCAGTTTACCATTCCTGATGAACAACATATAGACAGGGACTTGTTTTAGCAGAAACCCTGATGCCCCTGTATTATTCCAGGCCTCTTGGTTTCAGTACAGTAGATGTTAAATATTAGAATGACATTAGCCTGTAATAAAAGTGTATCCTAATACAGAACTCTTGTTTTGATCCTTTTCTTTCTCTCAGGCCTGTAGCACAATGCCAGATGTGAAAAGCTGGAGATACTAGGCTACTGGTTTGAGCTGATGTTTAAGTAATACAAACTGTTTCTGTTAATTGAGGTCAATTAAGTTGTCAGATTTATTCTAGTGATTTAGGCCCTGATCCTATAAACATTTAGGCATGTGCTTAATTTTAGTACCATAGCTAATCCTATTGATTTGGCTAATGATGCTTTCCTGAGCCAAATTAAGCCTCCAACTACATTTGTGTGGCCACTCCTTTATTTTCAGCTTTGCAGATACTCAAACGTGCACTTCTTCTCAGGGGGTTAATTGGCCACTCAATTAACTGAATTGGATTTGCAAATACTAAATATTTATTAATATCAGTTTTATAAAATCAAATCCAGGACCTGACCATTCTTTAAGAGAGGGTTTTCCATTTTAGGGAAGATTGGCATTGGGTTAGGATGGGTTTCTTGTGTTTAAAACAAACAAACAGCGTCTGCATTCAGTACAGGTGTAACTGGTGCTGACCTACATCCTCAGGAGATATGGGGCGAATCAAATAAGTTTCTGCTTCTTAAGTCTATGAAAACGTGGCAGAGTCCAGAATTCGGAAGTCTTGGAATGGCCTATGCTTCATAAGTATCCCATTGCTAATGGCAGCTAACATCTCCAGAAAGCCTACAACAATGCAGCACCAAAATACATAGCCCATGACAAACTGCAGCCGATAGCCCAGCTTCCTTAGACAGCCCTCATGATAAAGCTGCTCTGACTGGCGCATGTCACCAGTACAATCTGAATAAGTCTTTTTACAACAGCTTTCAGGAGCATGTATATTTCCAGTATGGACACGTTGTGAAGCTGCTGCCTCTGCCCAATCTGTGTAGTTGTGAACCCCACAACACTGCAGCTGTCTCTGGATTACATCCACAGCCCTAGTGCCCGGATGATGGGAATAAGTCCCATTGTACTGATGGAAGAGGTGACCCATGGTGTGGTTCAGTTCAGAGCTCATCTTGTCAGAATAGACATGTGCCAAGACTGCTGAAGAGGCTTCCAGGCAAAGCAGAACAACAAGCAAGTACATGAAAGTCCCCTGTTGATAGCGGGAGTTCCTTGTGGAGATACAGATAGCCACAGCACCAGCGGGCAGCAGCAGAAAGGCAGACACAATAGCCAGCCAGCCTGGCACAAGCAGAAAACAATCCCAAAAGAAGGATTTATAATTTTTGTATGTAAGGATCACAAAAGCACCACCAAATACCAGAGCAGCAGCAGCCCCCCACAGAATCAGACCAAGTAGTGCCAGCAGCACTCTAGCAAGGGGTCTAAGCCAGGCCTCCATGCTGCAATAAAGAGGCTGCCAGCTAACACTGTCTCTAACCCCCTTCATCTTTCTTAGCTCCTACCTCTGTGGGTGTTGCAGCCACCATTTGAGAGGCCACCATCTACCTATCCAGGTGGAGCAGATATAGCTCCTACCCAGCATCAATTGACGTTTTAAAGGAGATAAAGCAAATTACAAGATCTAGCTCTCTGGGATAGATCACAATTAATGTTATCCCAGGCATGCATGTGTGTTGCCTTTTCAATTCAGTTTGCATAAATCTGTGAGATCAACAGAGTGCTTGTTAATGAAAGTCCATTTATTTTGCTGCCTGTGGAGACATTTTCATTTGCAGAGGCAGTGCAAGAATGGCAGCAAAAGTGCAGTATTAGCTATAAAACAAACCCTAATCTACTCCATCCTCATGATAAAGGGCTAAGATGAAGGAAGCAACTAGGGTGGCTCATTCATTCTGCATTAATCACACCCCTTGGACCTTCCAGCTTACAGGCTAGTAATAAACTCAGTCCTTCATCACATCACTAGTTAAGATACAAACTATTACACAGGTCAAAGTGGTTTAAGATGGGCAGGTCAGTTTAGTCCAGTAACTCCATATTTACCGCCATCACCTCCGAAACCAGACTCATTATCCTTTTCTTCTTAGTCTTTGTGTTACATTCATTGACTTTTATGAGAGTTTAACATAATAATTAATACTTGGGCTTTGTTTTCATTACCAAACTTCCATCTGTGAAATGAAAATCAATCTAGTTATGTGGGTGAACCCCTGCCCAACACACAGACTATACACACATTTAACCTTGTTTAGATTGCACCAAAACTGATCTAGAGAAATGCTATTGAAATACACACAATAATGACATTATTATCTTCACTTTCTATACGGGGAAAAGGAATCTCAGAAAGGCTAAGTGACTTGCCCTTGGTCACTAAGGGAGTCAAGTCAAGTCACACATCAACAGGTAGAAAAGAGTCAGTCCCTGGGTGTATACGATATGGAAAAGGACAAAGAAAGACAACATAGTCTAGTGGTTAGAACATGAGCCTAGGCACCAGTAACTCCCAAATTTCAGTGTCAGCAACTTCCTCAATGTTTTAGATTAAGTCACTGAACATCTCTTCTTCTATTTCCCCCTATCCATAAGAACTTTAGAACAGTCAGATTGGATCAGATCAGAGCTCCATATAGCCCAGTATCCTGTCTTTTGACAGTGGCCAGCTGTCCCAGAGGGAATAAACAGAACAGGTAATCATCAAGTGATCCATCCCCTGTCACTCATTCCCATCTTCCGGCAAACAGGCTAATAGCCACTGATGGACCTATCCATCTAATTATCTAGTTATCTTATCTAGTTCTTTTTTGAAACCTGTTATAGTCCTGTCTTTCACAACATCCTTTGTCAAGGAGTTCCACAGGTTAACTGTCTTTTGTGAAAAAATACTTCCTTTTGTTTTAAATCTGCTGCCTATTAATTTCATTTGGTGACCCTAGTTCTTGTGTTATGAGCAGGAGTAAATAACACTTTCTTATTTACTTTCTCCACCTCAGTCATGATTGTATAGACCTCTATAATATCCCCCCTTAGTCGTCTCTTTTCCAAGCTGAAAAGTCCCAGTCTCATTAATCTCTCCTCATATAGAAACCGTTCCATACCCTTAATCATTTTTGTTGCCCTTTTCTGAACCTTTTCTAATTCCAATATATCTTTTTTGAGATAGGGCAACCACATCTGCATGCAGTATTCAGGATGTGGATGTACCATGGATTTATATAGAGGCAATGTGATATTTTCTGTCTTATCTATCCCTTTTTTAATGATTCCCAACATTTTGCTAGCTTTTTTGACTGTTACCGCACATTGAGTGGATGTTTCAGAGAACTATCCACAATGACTCCAAGATCTCTTTCTTGAGTGGTAACAGCTAATTTAGACCCCATCATTGTGTATGCATAGTTGGGATTATGTTTTCCAATGTGCATTACTTTGCATTATCAACATTGAATTTCATCAGCCATTTTGTTGCCCAGTCACCCAGTTTTGTCAAGTCATTTTCTAACTCTTCACATTCTGCCTGGGACTTAACTATCTTGAGTAGTTTTCTATCATCTGCAAATTTTGCCACCTCACTGTTTACCCCCTTTTCCAGATCATTTATGAATATGTTGAATAGGATTGGTCCCAGTACAGACCCCTGGAGGACACCACTATTTACCTCTCTCCATTCTGAAAACTGATTATTTATTCCTATCCTTTGTTTCCCATCTTTTAACCAGTTACTGATCCAAGACAGGACCTTCCCTCTTATCCCATGACAGCTTCCTTTGCTTAAGAGCCTTTGAGGAGGGACCTTGTCAAAGGCTTTCTGAAAAATCTAAGTACACTATATCCACTGGATCCCTTTGTTCACCTGCTTGTTGACCCCCTCAAAGAATTCCAGTAGATTGGTGAGGCATGTTTTCCCTGTACAAAAACCATGTTGACTCTTCCCCCAACAAATTATGTTCATCTATGTGTCTGACAATTTTGTTCTTTACTATAATTTCAATGAGTTTGCCAGGTACTGAAGTCAGGCTTATCAGCCTGTAACTGCCATGATCACCTCTGGAGGCCTTTTTTAAAATGGTGTCACATTAGCTATCCTCCAGTCATTTGGTACAGAAGCTGATTTAAATGATAGGTTACAGACTACAGTTAGTAGTCTGCAATTTCACATTTGAGTTCCTTCACAACTCTTGGGTGGATACCATCTGGTCCTGGTGACTTATTACTGTTTAGTTTATCAATTTGTTCCAAAACCTCCTCTAATGACACCTCAATCTGGGACAGTTCCTCAGATTTGTCACCAAAAAGAATGGCTCAGGTTTTGGAATCTCCCTCACAGCCTCAACTGTGAAAACCGATGCAAAGAATTCATTTAGTTTCTCGCAATGGCCTTATCATCTTTGAGTGCTCCTTTAGAATCTCGATCATCCAGGGCCCCACAGGTTGTTTAGCAGGCTTCCTGCTTCTGATGCACTTAAAAAAATTTGTGATTACTTTTTGAGTCTTTGGCTAGCTGTTCTTCGAATTCTTTTTTGGCCTTCCTAATTATATTTTTACATTTTATTTGCCAGAGTTTATGCTCCTTTCTATTCTCCTCACTAGGGTTTAACTTCCACTTTTTAAAGCATGTCTTTTTGCCTCTTGCTACTTCTTTTACTTTGTTGTTTAGCCACGGTGGCTCTTTTTTGGTTCTCTATGTTTTTTAATTTGGGATATAATTAAAGTTAAGCCTCTATTATGGTGTCTTTAAAAAGTTTCCATGCAGCTTGCCTGGGTTTCACTTTTGACACATACAGAATAGGGATAATAATATGTACCTGACAGGACACTGGTCAGGTCTAATGCCCCAATATTCTGAGGTATTGACCACTTGCATACCCAATGAAAGTCAATGGGATCTGCTTGGAACCTTTGAAAATATGACCATAGCCGATTAGCCAGTGTTTGCAAGGCATTGTATAAAACTGTCTTATATTACAATACTGTCATATATACATACAAAGAGTGGGGCTGATTTCCATTAACATGCTCCTTCCGTGTGCTGTACAAACATGTCACTAAAGCTAATTAATTTAGAATGAAATGTATTGCTTTTATCATTTTTAATCCTCACCATTTACAGCAATTAGCATACACTGATTGACTTGTTAAATCTTAAGCAAATGCTTACTTATTTCAAAATGGGACTGGGATGCGTTGCCCTGCAGTTTGTCTCTGAACTCTCTGCCCACCCCCCCACCCCATCCTCCAGCATGCAGAGCCATGCTGGTTTAAGCAAAGTTGCATTTTCATTGTGTGGAATGTCATTTTCTCTAATGGCTGTAGTCAATGTCTCCAGGGAAGCTGGTAGAGTGGGAGGAAGAAAAAGGAACACCAGTCCCCCTACCCCTCAATTTCCACTCTTCCGCTGATTTAATATTTCCATGAAGCAGGAGACATGCCTCACAGAAGTATTTTAAATAGTCTCCAAGTCTAATGGCAAGCTGGCTCTTTATTGCTGTTTTGTAGGCTTTGTGAAAAGCGCCCACAAAGCAACCTCTTTTTTCGCTTCTTCCCTCATGCTCATAAAACTTAATGGGATATTAACAATCGAATTACAGCACTCTTTATTTTTAGCTTATTCTGCAAGCTTTGAAATACATTAGGCTGCCTCAAACTGCCTACAGGAGAATTTTATAGCACCTGCAGGTTGTTTCAACCTGGGTAACTGCCATCACCTCTCAGAATATACAGGAGGGAATTTCAGTGGTTATGGAGGCCTAGAGGCTCTCGTCTTGCTAAATATTCCCCAATATACAATTTCCCATTTACTTCAGTCTTACTCTTCGTACCACATAAAACCAAAGAACATTATTTGTCTCCTTTTGTAAAGCATCCAAATGTCTAAGCACTTTCAGGCCTTTTATTAGTTTCTTTTTCCACCTGGAGAGCAAGAGCAGAACAGGCTTTTAGAGATGTAGGCCCCAATCCTGCACTGAGTTCAGTACAGTTGTACTGACATGGAGACTCACTGAAATCGATGGGGCTCTGTGCAGGCACAGGGTCTACCCCAGGGGCGGCTCCAGGCCCCAGCACGTCAAGCGCGTGCTTGGAGCAGCAAGCCGCGGGGGGTGCTTTGCCGGTTGCCATGAAGGCAGCAGGCAGGCTGCCTTTGGCAGCTTGCCTGCGGAGGGTCTGCTGGTCCCACGGCTTTGGCGAACCTCCCGCAGGCATGCTTGGGGCGGCACAATCCCTAGAGCTGCCCCTGGTCTACCCACATGGAGCTCATTGCCACAGCTGGGTCCTAGCTGGTAAAGTCAACATGTGGAAGGATCTGTGTATCTTTTTGGTTACTCCTTTGGACAATGGTGTAAGTTGTGGTTTCCCCAAAATGCTAAAAAGCACGCTACCCAAAAGTAACCAACAGCCTGATCATGTAAAGTACTGAGTGCTCTCAACTCCCATTGGAATCAGTGGACTGGAGAGTGCTCAGCATCTTACAAGAGGGGGTAACAACATTCCAGGATTATTGTTAATTGCATGACAGGAGCATCTAGAAGCTCCTACTAAGATCAGGGCCTCATTGTGCTAAGCATTGTACGTATACACAGTAAGAGACAGTCCCTTCTCCAAAGATCTTACAATCTACATAGATGAGTCAGGCAGTAGGTGGGAGAAATGCAGCCCTTAACTATCACCCTTAAAGATGCCATTTTTTTAATGTGTTAAATAGATTTTAAGGGCACGTCCAGCCAAAAGAATTGCAAAGTACTTAGTGAAGGTATCCACCAACACAAGAAAATTTGATGATGAGAACATAGATGAAGTGGAATGGGAATGCTCTTCTGACTTCCTACCACTGACAAAGCGGTAGACTATGATGAATGTTGTTCCTGCTTTCTCTGGGGTCATTTCTGCATGTGAAATGATGGATATTGAAATTCAAATGGAAATTAAACAGCTAATACAGCTTAGATAAAATGCTTTCTGATACATTGCTGAAAGCATAATCCTTCAAGTTAATAAAACACGAAGGGCATGTTTTTTTTTGCATTATTGTTGTACCAAACTACGATTAAGATTGAACTGTTTTGATGAGGAGATGGTCAAACAGGTTCATTCCACAGTGGATGGGAGGGTGGACTTCAGAGCACTGTGATGTCAGCGTGTGTGTTGACAAAAAATGAAATGCAGACAGAGATGTGGATTGGTTTGATATGACATGGGCTGTCATTCACAAAGACCAGCAAGCCCTTGCTGTGACAGACAACTGAACTTAAGAGGGCCAGTTAAGAATTATGCAGCAACTGGAAATAGAACTTAGACAGGATCAGTGAACACAATAAGATACAACTAACCTAAGCATAGTACAAAGACTAAACAAGACTTAGCGAAAGATGGAATTGGATGTCCAGGACAGATCCTCAGGCCCTGGCAGTTCCTGTGCAAGTCACTGCAGTAACATAAAAGAAACTTAAAGCAGCCTTAAGACAGCAGCTGAAGATTCCCCTGAATCCATAGCAGGCCTTAGGCCAACTCCACCACATTTCAGGGGCATTTCAGGACAGGGTGGAGTATGGGTAGAGTGACCAGACAGCAAGTGTGAAACATCAGGACAGGGGGTGGGGGGTAATAGGAGCCTATATAAGAAAAAGACCCAAAAATCAGGATTGTCCCTATAAAATCGGGACATCTGGTCACCTTAAGTATGGGGGTGGGACTTGAGCACACTATTCCTGGTGATCCTGACTGGTGGAACAGCTCCTTTCCTGAAGCATATGTTATGTGCACCAGGGTCTGGTTTAGTCCTCAGTATCCCCCAGGATTGGGAGGTGAGGGGCAGAAAGTTGATGGAAAGCCACGGCATGGGTACCAGTCCTAAGTCTTTATAAGAACTGGAGGTACTTTGATTAATTGACCCACCTCAGGTTCAAGCTATTGTGGCCTTAACACATTTTGGCTGTTCATCACAGAAGTTAGCAAATTGGGAACTGGTGACTAAAGCTGGCTGAAAATTTTTCATTTAAACAGTTTTTCAACAACAAAAGCCGTTTTTGTCTAAATTGGAAAGTTTCAAAAAGGGTGCGATTCTGATTACATTTTGTTATAAAAAAACCCAAATGATAGTGTCAAATTGTCGCATTTTGACATTTTAACTGGATGTTTCAATTTTTTTGTACTTCAGAATGAAAGTTATTATTTTCACATGAAAGACACTAAAGGTCAAAATCTTTTTTTTTCTTTAAAGTTTTCCCATTTTTCATAGAAATTTAAAATCTTGACACAAATGTCAAAAATTTGAACTTTTGAATTTTGTTACGTCATTTCTGTTTTCCCTCCTCCTTCCCACCCCCTTTTTTTGCCACTGACTATAATAGAATGCATGATGTCTAGTGTTAATTTATCCAGTTTTACATTTTTCTTTTTCCATTTTTTTTCTTTTTATGCCAGTCAGTAATTGCTGAAAACTCCCTCAGACTTTGGAAACGGTACAGAGTAACGAAAAAGAAAACTAACTCTACTTCTCTGCAACTTCCACATTTGGAGATGTATTGAAGTTACAGAGGGGCAAATGGAAAAAAATGAATAAAAAATTAACAATAAAAGCCTGGCCATCATTCATTGTATTGCACTTGCTTACAAACATAAATAAATAAATAAATAAATACCATAGGAGGGAACGGAAGGGAGAAAACATTCAAAATTTCAAACATTCCAAACGTTGAAATTGTTGGGGAAATTTTGGGGGGGAGAGCGGGAGAGAGGGGAACTGTTCTGAGCCCTGTAAAACAGAAGTCACTTAGAAATTATTGTTTTTTTTCAATCAGCTCTAGCTACATTATTTTAAAATGTGACTATTTATAGTTCACACTGTGCAGTTCTGGAGATTGCAAAAATTCTGAAGAGCCAGCCTCATCCTCATATTACAAAACAAAACAAGAGGCACTTTAATTGCTAACTTGTGAAAATGATTTACTGCTCTGCCTGTAGGGAGATAGACATCATGTCTCAGTGTGTTAGTGAATGTTAGTGGAGAATTTTAATAGTAGTCGAGTCAACCTCACTGCATAAAGAGGAGGGAATGAGTTCAAGTTTCTGACAGCGCATTTTGAACAAACCCATCAGCTGGAAGGGATCCTAGTGAGGCATTTTCCCCTTGCTAATATGACCTCATTCAGCACTGAGCTGAACAAAAAACTTTAGGCTGAGAGTTTTTAAAACTGCCTAAGGAGTTTGGAAATAAACTTTTCAAAAGCACTTAAGAACCTTTAGTCCTATTGAAAGTCAGTGACTGTTAGGCTCCTAAGTCACTTAGATACATTTGAAAAGGATACCCAATTCCTAATGGGAATGAGGCATTCAGATCTTCAAGGTACCTTTGAAAATTTCAGCCTTAAACTCGACAGCAACTGCCACATTTTGCACAGTTCTGGAGTGATGATCGCATTCCAAAATAAACTCATACAGAGGCACCCACTGGCCATGAACAGCAAAACTGTGTCAAGACAACTGTGGCCTGTAAACACAGAGGGCTGTTGACATGCATCACCTGCAAGAGGCTTAGATACTTCCTCCAATAGGGGAGAACTGGATTACACAAGTGCAAGTATGTAGCAGGACCTGTTGGGATTGTGCTATCAGGTCCTGACATCCCACCAGCTGTAGTGTGACTTTTTATGAAGAAAGAGTTCCTTCATACAGACAGAGGTTAGTGATGATAGTAACTTAAATTCTCTAGGGAATCAGGAGGTTTCTATTACAAATCACACAGGGACACGTGTTAGATTTGTTCTTTCATCCTGTTGTATCCTCTATTTTCCAATGTCTATCACAATCTCTCTCTGTCTCATACATATACCCCTGTCTGCAATTCTGGCCACATTACCTGTTCTTCAGTTCAATTCCTTTCTCTCCAACTGCCAAGGTGTAGCAGTTGAGAGTGGGGTGAGGAAGGAAGTTGCACACTAAAATCTTGAGCCTAACAATCAAGGAGGTCACAATGAAATAGATTTGCAAAATGGCCTAGATTTACTTCAACCAGGGAGGAGAAGTTGGCCAGTATGTTGTGGACCAGAGGTGTTTAATTCTGGCCCATAAAGCCCTGGACTGAACATTGAAATAGAAATGTTCAAATGTTCTGCCTTTTTTAGCACAGAGGCAGTTCCACAGTCCAGCAACTTTGTTACTTGTGTCTTAGTTCCTGTTGCTGTTATGAGTTCATAGGGAAAGCAACAGAAGGTCTACAGAACTGCAGAAATCAGAGATGGGAAAAAAATCTATTTGCTGATTTAATCCATCCCACTTAGTGCACGATTGTTGTCAACTGTCCATTTAGTAGATTTGCTCTTAAAACTCATGCCGCTTGTTGTTCTTACTTAAATTGTCTCCCTGTTTAATGAATCCCCTCATCTTCTCCCTTTAATATTTCATTCATTACTTTACCGGTGAGAAACAGATTAGAATTCCTTGATGGTAAGTGTCAAGGACAATTCTTCTAGCCTTTTTTGAAAGTTGGACCCACATTTCTGGTTTCTGATGTTCCTGACTGTATCCAATTGCTGCTGTTCCTGATTGTATTAATTTTTTATCTGTGGATGTCATTGTATAATCAAGGGGAATGCTTCATCATTCTTCAGGATAATGGACATCCATTTCTTTGGCTTACAGTCAGTAGTATAAGATCCTGTTATCTGTATGTGGATTAAACATACAGATAACATATGTCGACCTAAATTTCTCCTGACAGAGGAAAGAGCATGAATTCAGAATAATGGAGTATATTTTATGCTACAACACCACTCATCCCAGTTTGGAATGGGTGTCCCTACGACCTGTTAATTATATTGAAAGTGGGGTTTTGTCTATTCAGAAAAGTACTTAGCGGAGGCAGCACAGGCTGGCAGGTAGTGCAATGGCCTGGGTCTCCAGAAACTTGGATGTTATCCCACCATTGCCACTGGTCTGCTGCCTTACCTTGGGCAAGTCACAGCCCTGCTCTGTGCCTCAGTTTCCCCCTCATTTTACCTGTCACATCTATTATATTGTAAGTTCTTTGAGGCAGGGACCATCCCTTACCTGGCTGTGGGTACTTACAGTTCCTTGCACAATGGGACCCTGATCAGGTGCTATTGTAATACAGTTAATAAGACAATTTTTTTTGTTTTCTTTATATTTTATTGGAAAGGAAAGAAAAAAAAGACCAAGGAACACTAAAGCAAAGAAATAGGAAGGAAAGGAGGAGAGGCAAGGAAGAGACAGGAGAGTGATTCCTAATGAATGTTTCTGTGTTCTGCTTGATCAGAGCCAGTTGAGAGAATCCACATTCTCTCCTCAGATCTGTGTTGAAAATGCTGATGCTGTCTGGACATAAATGAAGATAGTAAACCAAACAGGACCAGCAGATTAGAAGAGCACAAGAATTAGAAATCTTCTCCACTTGGCAAAGGACAATACCAGGAGGGAATACATTTTATTATCAATCTATAAAGAGGGTGCAGATATTTGATATAGCAGCTGTAGGGGTGGGAATTAGGCAGCATCCTTCTCTTTATTGTTCCAGTGATAAACGGGAATATATCAAATGTGATGTTCATATTATATCAATATCACATTTTATAGTTGCTATCGTATATAATCTATTTTGATTATCTTTCCTAGCTCGTGATTGCTGACATTTTATATACTGCTATGTCAGAATTAGTTATACGGTACACAGCTAGGAAGCAGAACCAATCTTAATGGGACTTTTTAGGCATTTCTATTCAGATTAAATGTTAATTTAAAAAAAACATGATAGTTGCAATTTACTTTTAAGCTGTGTTGCTACCTACAATTCCCTCACCACACAATTGCTTTCAAAGGCATTTTTCTTTTAAGCATAGGTACTGTTCTCAAGTGAGGAGAGAGTCTATTAGGTTTAAACTCTGAGGAGCACCTGATTGCAAGAACAAAACAAACAGCTGGAAAAGTTATTTGAACACGGAAAAATAAACAGAACGGAGCACAGTTAAAGAAGAAAACAGAAATACATTTCCCCTGCCTATTTCCAGGAAAGGGGTCCCCACAAAACCTTACAGATCAAATTCAGTCCCGCAATATATAGGCTCAGAAGATCGCCTCGTTACCAATTGCAGCTATGCTCTCCTGTTGCCATGGTTTCATTTGGCCCTCAGGGCCCAGTTTTCAAACGTGGGTGCTTAAGTTTGGGCACCCGGGTACCCCAAGCCCCACTTTAGAGACCTAAGGATGGCATTTTCATAAGTGCCTAATCTAAGGTAATTTATATGGCCCTGATTACCATAGTATGTGAGTGCCCCTGTGATCCTGGGAGCCCCTCAAGGCCAACTCACATCAGACCTGACACATCATTGTCCTGAACACACTGTTGGCATAACAAAGATCTCAAAGGTATCATGTAAGGCAATGGTGACCACACTTTTCCTCTCACCCCTCCCTCTCTTGCCTGTAATGGAATGTGTCTGCACTTCCCCATTCCCAAAGAGTGGAATTACAGCCAGGGGCCAGGACTGGAGTTGTGGCCGAGGGCCGGTGGCTGAGCTGCTGCCAGGAATGGGGACACAGCTAGGGCCGGAAGCCAGGAGCCGAGCTGGGGCTGTGGCCAGGGGGCCAGGATTGGCGCCGGAGTGCTGCTGGGAGCAGAGCAGGGGCGGCCAGTGCCCTGCTACATCTCCCTGGATGTTCCTCAATGCCTTCCTAGGGGTTGTGCCCCCCAGTTTGGGGACCACTATTGTAAGGTATAGGGTTGGCAACTTTCTACTCGCACAAAACTTTCCCTTACCCCCCCTCCTGCTCTGCTCCTCCTTGAGGCCCTGCCCCAGTCCCTTCTCCAAGGCACTGCCCCCTCTCACTCCATCCCTCTGTTGCTCATTCTCCTCACCCTCACTCACTTGCTCATTTTCACCATGTTGGCTCATGGGGTTGGGATGTGGGAAGGGGTGAGGGCTCTGGCTGGAAGTGCAGGCTCTGGGGTGGGGCCAGAAATGAGGAATTGAGGGTGCAGGAGGGGGCTCTGCGATGGGGTAGGGGATTGGATTATGTGTGGGGGTGAGGGCTCTGGCTGGGGGTGTGGGCTCTTGTGTGGGGCTGGGGATAAGGAATTTGGGGTGCAGGAGGTTGCTCCAGGCTGGGGATGATGTGTTCAGAGTGAGGGACTGGGCTCTGGGCTGAGGCCGAGGGTTTCAGAGAGAGGGAGGGGGATTAGGGCTGGGGCAGGGGTTTGGGGCACTGGAGGGTGAGGACTCTGCTTTAGCCCTGCTACAATGCCGGCAGGACTTTTAACGGCCTGGTCAGCAGTGCTGACCGGAACTGCCAGGTCCCTTTTTAACCGGGCGTTCCGATCGAAAACCAGACTCCCGGCAACCCTAAGTAAGATGTCATATATAAACTGGTGATACAATGGCCATGAAAATCACTGTATGATGTATATGTGGGCTGAGTACAAAGAGTTACAGATATGTGCTGAAAATATATTCATAAAATGTGTTTGGGAGCCAGGGCATAAAACCAGCCCATCCTAGACAAAGGAATGTGTAATTTATCTGTCTGACCAGCTTGGTTAAGGCAGAGGACAATGGATGCACATTCACATATAAGATAAACAAAGTCATTAAGATTACCAAGCACAGAATAAAACTATTTAATGATCATGCTGGGAATTAGAGTCTGCACCCCTGGAAGCTTTCCTGGCTCTTGAGGCAAAGACAATGGACTTTGAGTAATATAAGGGGAGCAAAAAGACCTTTTAGTTACCATCACTGAGGGGACATAGGGTACAGCCCCTTTGAGCCTGTGAAAGTTGGATCCTCTAATCTGGAGGGCTAGTGATGCTGATAACTTGATGTAAGTAAGGCAATTGCTTAGGTAAAGATAGTAGCTTGCTAAAATCAAGTTTTAGTAACTGGAAGCTGTGATTTTGTTTTATTTGTAACCATACCTGTCTCTCTTATTTTTGCTTAGTATCACATACATCTCTGTTCTTTGTTAATAAACTTATCCTTGCTTTATTACAAAACCATCTCAGTGCTGTGTATTCAGAGAAGTGTGAGTCTTCCGCTGATTTAACAGATGATGAGTGCTCTCGCTCTTTGGAGGCAGCGAACTTAATAATTGATCTCAGTGTCCAGTGAGAGGGACTGAACATGGCAGGGAGCTGTCTCTGGGAAATTCAGGAACTGGGGTTCACTAATTGTTACCATCAAGGCAAAGTTTAAACTGGTAGAGTCTTGAAGAGTTTGCTAGCAAGACAGAGAACTGACACACAACTTAGCAGCAGCAAACTTGCTAAGACAGAGTGATAACACAGAGGATCATAGTTCCGGGTGTCCTGCACATGATGTTACAGCCCCAGAATCCTTACTGTATTTTTCTTCACAACACCCCCATGCGGGAGGGCAGAATCATTGTCAATCCTATTTTATAGATGCGGACCTGAGGCACAGAAAGATCAAGAGACTTGCCCAAGGTCACACAGGAAGTCTGTGGCAAAGCAAGGAAATGAACCTCTATCTCTTGTGACCTAGACTGCCCCACTAATCACTTGATCCCTTTTCCTCCCTGCCCCCACAATGGCACTTGTGCTCTTAAATTACATGTGCTCTTTGAATCCTACCCTAAGTGCTTCCCTCAGCATCTGACTGGAGAATTGGACAGCCAGACCTGCCCATCTTGATAAGAGAAGGATAGTGAGATAATGCATAACTGTCTCTCCCAGCTGTGTCCCTCTTCAGATCCTCTTTTACCCAATAAAGCTTTTAGCCTCGACTGAGTCTTGACCCACACTTAAGCGTCAATGCAGTAAGCGCTCAAGCACATAAATAGTCCCATTGCCTTCAATAGGAGTACTCATGCTTATTACATACATGGACCAGGACATTAAGCTTGGAACTGAGTAGTCTGCAGCATGGGGAGAGAAAACAAAGATGATAAACAGCACTAAGAATGGAGCAAAGGATAAAGTAAGTGGGAAACAATTACTCATAATAACTCCATGACCCATTTCCACAAATAATGCTGCTCATGAAACATCTGTAGATAGAGGATGCAGTTGCTGGATCAGGATAAAGCCTGGAAGTACAGAATTAAAGAATGTATTAGCTTTTCTCCTCTAATCTGACTTCAGAATTTTCCTCAGAGGTTCTAGCACAGAGAAACACTTTTCATGTTCATACCACACCCAGGGCCGCCCAGAGAGGGGGAAAGTGGGGCAATTTGCCCCAGGCCCTGGGTCCCACAGGTGCCCCCACAAGAATATAGTATTCTATAGTATTGCAACTTGTTTTTTATGGAAGGGGCCCCCAAAATTGCTTTGCTGCAGGCCCCCTGAATCCTCTGAGCGGCCCTGACCACACCACTACCACCCAGTACTGGAGGGTAGATAATTTTGTAAAGTCTGAGTTTGCTACATAGCTATAGCTTTGTTTCCAGAGAACAAAATCAGAGGTAATTTTCAGAGCTATTGTAACTACCACCATCTTGGTCAACACATCTTGCACTGAACCAAGCTTGTGAGCTAACAGCATGGGCGGCTATAGAATCATAGAATATCAGAGCTGGAAGGGACCTCAGGAGGTGATCTAGTCCAACCCTCTACTCAAAGCAGGACCAATTCCCAACTAAATCATCCCAGACAGGGCTTTGTCAAGCCTGACCTTAAAAACCTCTAAGGAAGGAGATTCCACCACCTCCCTAGGTAACCCATTCCAGAGCTTCACCACTCTCTGAGTAAAAAAGTTTTCCTTAATATCCAACCTAACCTCCCCCACTGCAACTTGGAGACATAATTCCTTGTTCTCTGTCATCAACCACTGAGAACAGTCTAGATCATTCCTCTTTGGAAACCCCCTTTCAGGTAGTTGAAAGCAGCTACATAATCCCCTCACTCTCTCTCTGCAGACCAAACAATCCAGTTTCCGTCAGCCTCGTCCTCATAAGCATGTGCTCCAGCCCTTAATCATTTTTGTGCCCCCAACGTCTTTCAATTTGTCCACATCCTCTGTAGTGTGGGTCAAAACGAACACAGTACCCAGATGAGGCCTCACCAATGTCCGAATAGAGGGAATGCTCACATCCCTCGATCTGAAGGAAGCCCCTACTTATACAGCCCAAAATGCATTACCTTCTGGCAAACAAGGGCACACTGTTACTCATACCAGCTTCTCGCAATGTAAACCCTTAGTCCTTTCTGCAAACCTGCTTCCTAGCCTCGGTCCTAGTCTGTAACAGGAATGGGATTCTTCATCCCTAAAGGCAGGATCTCTGCTACTTGTTCCCCTTGTAAACCTCATCAGGTTTTCTTTTGCCAGTCCTCTAATTTGTCTAGGTCCCGTCTGTATCCTATCCCTACCTTCCAGCCCTAATTCTACCACCCTGCCCAAGTTTAGTGTCATCTGGTCATCTGCAAACTTGCGAGAGTGCAGTCCATGCCATCCTCCAGATCATTAATAGAAGATAATGAACAAAACCACCCCAGGTCGACCCTTGGGCCACTCATTGAAACCGCTGCAATAGACATGGAGCCGGTGAAGTCACTACGTTGAGCCAACGATCTACGCCAGCTTCTATCCCACCTTCAGTACAAATCATCCAGCCCATACTGCTTAACTGCTGGCAGAATACTGTGGGAGACCGTATCGAAAAGCTTGCTAAAGTCAGAATAACAATCCATGCTTTCGCCCCATCAAGAGACCCAGTTAATCTCCTCATAGAGGCAATTAAGTTAGTCAGGCATGACTTGCCCTGTGAAACCATGCGAACTGGTACTGATCACTTTCTTCTTCTTACGAGTATGCTTCAGAATGGATTCCAGGATTTTTCCAGGACTGAGTTGAGGCTGACTGGCCTGTAGTTCCTCCTCGATCCGCCTTCTTCCCTTTTAAAGATAGGCAACTACATTAAGCCTTTTTCAGTCATCCGGGACTCCCCCTTCGCCATGAGTTTTCAAAGATAATGGCCAAAGTCTGGCATCACATCCGCCAACTCCTTTAGCAACCTCAATGCAGTGCATCTGGCCCCATGGACTTGTGCTAGTCTAGTTTTTCTAAATAGTCCCGAACCACTTCTTTCTCCACAGAGGGCTGGTCACCTTCTCCCCATACTGTGCTGCCCAGTGCAACAGTCTGGGAGCTGACCTTGTTTGTGAAGACAGAGGCAAAAAAAACATTGAGTACATTAGCTTTTTCCACATCCTCTGTCACTAGGTTGCCTCCCTCATTCAGTAAGGGCCCCACACTTTCCGATAGCAGTAGCTGGGAGTGTAACAGATGTGTAGCCTCTGTGAATTGGGCACAGAAACACACACTGCCATGTGGGTAACACTATATGGCCTGTACAAATGTGTTTCATTCAGCATGCAGCATATTATTGACCTTTGGATGGAACATAGAGAAAATCATCACAGGAGCAGGAGCAGCAGAGACCAGGAAGTCAAGGGATTGGTAATGGGATATGGAAACTTTCCCATCTAGGCAGTTAGTTTCAATCTGGGTCATGACATAGGCACCAATCCTATAATTGTGTCCACATCCGCAGATGTCTTCCACCAAAAGACTTCACAGAAATGGACTGGTTTTGATGACGCTTTCATCAAGAAGGTTTTTGTCCTAAATGCTTCAAGTCCCAGCCTGCTTTGGAGAGGTCTCCCCTATTCCAAGACAGTGTCCTAACCCCTAAGCTAAACAGAGTCAGAGATTCTGTCTCACTCTTTCTCAGCTATAAAAAGTCAGAGTCTCTGAGAATGTATGCACTGAAATCAGGTATATGACTGCAGCTCCTGTAGACAGCTAGTTTGGTTACCAGTAGCAGTGAAGCAGCAGCAACATGGGCACCTGTGCAGGCTATTTGCCCGAGTAGTTACCCAGCGTTCCAGTGACCTGAGTTTCACTGCTATTTGTACCCAAGCTAGCTAGATGAAAGTGAACATGTGTATGTCTACACAAGCCGCAATTGCCCCGTGATTACAGTGCAGACATACCCTCTCTCTCCAACTTTTGAAAGATCTGATTTTCTTTCTGTGTCAGAATGAAAACCAATTTCAGACCCTGGAAATGGGCCAGAAAACCAAATTGTATTCCCACCAGCCCATGATGGTGCCATGTGATAGCTGTTCAGGAGCTGGTATGAAATGAGTTGACGGTCTCAGTCACTACAGCCTCTGCTACCCCCAGCACTGGCTAGCATCCCAGTGGCTGCCACCCCTTGTTGCCATTCTTAGCAGAAATCATTTTGAATGGGCATAAAAGCTGCTCTCTCCTCACTTGCAGTGGTCCCAATAGGTGTGAGGAGGAAAAGCATCCAACTGCTGTCAGTGCTGTATCAGTGCTGGGGATAAATAGACAGCTTCTATTTCTCAGCTTGCCGTCCTGACATCGTGCACCAGCACTACATTTACTTTATAAATATTTGTAGTTATAGGCCTGTCACAAAGCCGATATGCAGAAAAGCTGCTGCAGACAAACGACAAAAACACCCGTCTCCAGCAAATACAGGATTCTGAGGTAGCGGGCTTAGTTTTCAGTCTGGTCACCAACATTTCTGTAATCCAGAGAAAGGAAGGTCGGGTTGCTCAGAATGCAGCCCTTCTAAGGGTGCATCTACGCTTTGAGCTGGAGTCTCTTTTCCAGCTCATAGAGACATACGTATGCTAGCTCTGACTGAGCCACTGAGCTAAAAATAGAAGCGTAACTGTAGCAGCGTGAGCTGTCAGAGGGGCTAGCTGGCCCAAGCATGATCCAGTCCAAGTGTATCCCCTTGTGCTTCTCACCCCACAGCTGCTACACGCTATAGTTAGTGCTCTACCTCTATGGGTATGTCTCCTTCAGCAGGAAATTACACCTCCAGCTTGAAGGGTAGACACACCCTAAGATTTCATTTTTCTATTCTCCTCTCTCAGCCTCTTCCCTTTCCATGTACTGTGACAAAGGCTGTGCAAAAGACTGGATGGAAAGTGGGGGGGAGAAATGAAGGTTTACAGGGCAGTGGGGAATTCACTGGATCCCTTAAATGTTCATTACAAGAAGCAGCCCACCTCTGATATACACAAAGACTAGTTTTATCACTTTCAGGATACTTGCATAGCTTTTGCCAAGTATCATAGAATATCAGGGTTGGAAGGGACCTCAGCAGGTCTTCTAGTCCAATCCCCAAGTAGCACCCCTATTCATTTTCACAACAAAACCCTAGGATTCCACACCCTCGCTCATGCGCTATCCACAGGCATCACAATGGCAGATGCCTCAGGTAAGCCTAAAATAGAGATTAGAATAGAGAGAATGATGAGAGAGCCATTCAGCCTCAACTTCCCACCTGGACTGAAGTTGATGCAGGGACAAACACTCTGAAACGTTTCCTCAATGCAAACACAGGAATAGAATTAAATTCCCCTACATCCATGTATCTCTCTTTTTTGTGTTGGGTTTGATTAATTGACTGGATTTTTTTACTAATAATTACTCTCAATACCAAAAGGCTTTGCATTTCAGTTGATTAAAAACATTTTTAACTTTGTGTTGCTATGCATGACCCAGGGTGTTGTAAAGAATGAGCTGCTGCTCTTTTGCACAAGTGACGTGTGTGTGTGTGTGTAAACATTTTATTATGTTGCCACTTTGCAGTGTTTCTGCCGCTGTTGTCAGTGTAGCAGTTCCAGCTTGGTCTGCTTTGGTTACAATGGGGAAGCGACTGTCAGTTCAAATAGTGTCAGTGCCTGATAATGTGTGGTCCAGTCCAAGAGAGTTTTAGGCTTTCCAGATGCTTTTCAAATAACAAGAACCAAAGAGCTTTTCTAAAAAAAATCCATATCAACAATCAGATCTAGTGTGTGTCTTTTTCCATCGTGAATGTTTCTTTGGCTTAAATTTACCCTGGATCAATTTTGCAGAAAAATGCAGCAAACAACAAAGGGCAGAACTAAACTACAAAGTGAACCAGAAAGATTAGCGTAGTGAGGGTTAAAGGTAGAAAAATGGGATTGGGTTACAATTAAATGGAAAGTCCTGCACCCAGATAGAAGAAATGTAAAGCACCGATACTATGGGAACATCCAAGCAGCCACGTACATCTCAGTAAAGCAAACTTATTTTATCTTTTTTTTAAAAAAAAAATACTGCCCTTATATTGATCAGGAAAGCAGGCACTTCATGCTTCAGGGAAATCAGAGAATCTAGATTCAGAGGAGAAGGAGATAGTTCAGAGTTGGATCCAGCTCCCATTGAAGTCCACGGGAATCTTTCCATTAAGTTCAATGGTGATGAACTCGGTTCCATGAAAGGATCCTTATCTTTGCAAGTGACCTTTTTCTCTATGAAAAAACTGAGAATAATGGACTGAATAATGGACATAATGTATATGAATGTAGATAAATAGATAGACAGATATTTCCATGAATGTATATTAGGACCTGAAACAAGAGCTGGTCAGAGAAACTTCAGCGGAACCATATTCTAATGCATTTCCATCAAAACTGAAATGCTTCACAAAATGGGTCTATTTAAACAGAATTTTGTGTTGGACATTTTCAGAATGAACTGTTTCAATCTTTTGTTTTGAAATGGCTTTTCATTTATATTTTGTATTATATATATATGAATGTCAAACAGCATTTTTAAAAACTCAAAATCAACAGAAACGTTTTGAACAACCTGTAAAGATTTTTTTTCTCCAAAAAACCTTCCTTAGGGGAGAATTTCAAATATTTTGGTTTTTGCTCTGATCCAGGGCAAAGCCAAATTTTGAAGTCTCAAAATCCTTCACAAAAAGTCTTGGTAAAGATGCAGAATGTTTTTGTGGAGGGAAACAGTGATCTCTCTGTTCTTCCCTTCTGATATAAACTTTGATCATGAAGCTTGGTCCTGCCTTTATCTTCAATATGAGTTCCTGTATGTGAACTGATGGATGGGTTGGGCCATTATTTAAATAATCAATCTTCATATAATCCACTGTGTACTTGGAATCTTTCCATGCTTTCTGATTTGTCTCTCTACTGATTTACTCATGAGTATATTTATCCCAGTAGAACTTCTGGGCCCAATCCTGCAGTTTTTGTGCATCCAGCATGGCCACTGCAGAGCCACCAACATTCCTGTAGAAACTCAGGGCAATGGAGCACATAGCAGCTACACTCCATTCACGTTAAGCAATGTTCATTGCGGGGTAGAGGGGGAGAAACCATACAAAACAAACATCGGATCTGGTTCTAATCTCACAATGGAGTAAATCAGAGAGAACTCCATTTGAATCAATGAAAATAGAACAGTGTAAAGCCAGAATGAAATCAAATTTGGGCCTAATCTGCATACTATCTTAAAATGTGTTTTAAAATCTCCTCACATCCAGTAAGGTTAAATTAGCTAATTAAAAATATTTTATAATATTTTTGGATTTCAAACTTATAAATCACACACACATACACACAAAGCTGGAAAAAGAATAAAAGAGGTAAAGGTTTGAACAATATTAAACCATTAGCCTATCATCAGGGATATACAAAATCCATATTCATGTGGTAGATAATATTTTGGTGAATAGATTAGCAGGTGGAGATAGATGCTGGCTTTCATATTTAATTTTCACTCTTTTTCAGATGAAACAATAAACTCATATCTATTCAGGCTGCTTAGACTAGATTTCAGTTGCATTTGAATAGATGCAAATATTGACATCCTCAGGAAGCTTTGACTAAAACTTGGGCTGAAACTTAAAAGGACATCACTAATTTTGAAATCTAGTCATTTTTTAAAAATAAATTCAAAGTAGTTTCAGATACAAAACCTACATACATTGTAAATCATTGTGGACAGGGACCATTTTTTACAGATAAATAAACAGTATTAGTAATAATATGCTTGACCCTGAATCCTCCTCGCAATTTTTGTCATTTTATAACCACATTCTCCTCCTCCCCCTTTTTAAAGGTATTTTTTCTCCCTGGAAAAACAGCAAAGGAAACTGACTACAGGAGAAACAGTGAAACTGACAATATACAACATGCTTTTGAATGCACAACACTAACAAACTGAATGAAAGAAATTTTTTTTTCCTCCAATCCCTTTAATTTCAAGGTCAGATTAGTCATTACCTGTAAAATAGTAGGCAAAACTTTTTTTTCAGACAGAAGTGTGATTTTTACATTAGTGGTAACCCTTTAATTGTATATTCTATGACCAACCCCCCTGCAAACAGTTGTAGACTGCAGTGGTTACTGTAAGACCACATATGATTTGACCGTCATTTCACGGAGGATCAAGGAGAAGATGTAAATAATAATCAACTTTGGAGCAAGCATAACATTTGTAGAATAGAAACATACAGAAGAATGAAATGTTAGTTCAGAATGACCATGAGAGATTAGAACAGTGGGCTTGATACAGCTAAAAAGGGAAATTCAGTAGAAATAAATGTGAAATCACACATCTAACCATTGGGAATAAACATCCTGGATATAAATTAAGGGATGACTGTGTGAAAAGTAATATAGCCAAGAAAATTTTTCAGAGTGACAGGATTTATGGGCTGGACAGGGACTGCATCTGAGATGGGCTGATAATTTCATAAATATTAGGGCAAATCTAGAGGTTAGAATACCCTAGTGAAAATGGTGGCTAAGAAGGACAACCAAAGATGGACCAATTCCTCACCATCTGCATTTACTGGTACACCCCTTTCCTTATATCAGCTTTGTGTCTTTTAGACTGTAAACCTTCAGGACAGATATTTTCTAGGGCTGTCAAGTGATTAAAAAAAGTAATTGCGATTAATCACGCTGTTAATCAATAAGAGAATACCATTTATCTAAATATTTTTGGATGTTTTCTACATTTTCAAATACACCTCTATCCCAATATAACACCACCCAATATAACACAAATTCAGATATAATGTGGTAAAGCAGCGCTCTAGTGGTGGTGAGGACACTGCACGCTCCGGCAGATCAAATGAAGTTTGATTTAACACGGTTTCACTTATAACGCGGGAAGATTTTTTGGCTCCATTGATTATCCTCTTTCCACCAAGCTTCTGTGATGCCTATTATATCAATATCCTCATTTAATACGAGTCACTCTAGTTCACCCATCTTATTATTTAGACTTTTATTATAGGGACCTTTTTCATTTGACTCTTTCCTCATCAGATCCTATCTGTATTTTATCATCTTCCACCCTCTCCTCTTTACTCGGATATAGAGAATCTCTCTTAGGGCTGGTCTACACTGGGCAGGGGGGTATTGATCTAAGATACGCAACTTCAGCTACGTGAATAGCGTAGCTGATGTAGAAGTATCTTAGATCGATTTACCTCTGCTACCGCCACTCGGTCTGGTGGAGTTCCAGAGTCGATGGGAGTGCATCCGGGGATCTATATATTGCGTCTAGATGAGACGCAATATATAGATCCCTGAAAAATCAATCGCTACCCACCGATATGATGGGTAGTCTGGACATACCCTTAATAGATCTTCCCCTAAGAGATGTCACTGCCCGAACCATGGGCTCCTCCACACCTATTGGCTTTCCCCCAGCCCTTAGTTTAAAAACTTCTCTATGATCTTTTTCATTTTAAGTGCCAGCAATCTGGTTCCATTTTGGTTTAGGTGGAGCCCATCCTTCCTGTATAGTCTCCCCCTTTCACAAAAGTTTTCCCAGTTCCTAATAAATCTAAACCCCTCTTCCCTACACCATCGTCTCATCCATGCATTGAGACCCTGCAGTTCTACCTGTCTAACTGACTCTGCATGTGGAACTGAAAGAATTTCACAGAATGTTACCATGGAGGTCCTGTTTTTCAATCTCTTACCTAACAGCCTAACTTTAGCCTCCAGGACCTCTCTCTTATCCTTCCCTATGTCATTGGTACCTACATGTACCATGACAAGCAGCTCCCCCCAGCACTACACATAAATCTATCTAGATGTCTTAAGAGATCCGCAACCTTCGCACCATGCAGGCAAGTCACCATGCAGTTCTCCCGGTCATTACAAACCCAGCTATCTATGTTTCTAATGATCAAATCACCCATTAATAACACCTGTCTCTACCTAGTAACTGGAGTTCCCTCCCTCGGAGAAGTATCCTTAGTGCAAGACGATAGTATAACATCATCTGGAAGGAGGATAACAACTATGGGATCATTTCCCTCTGCTCCAGTTGGATGTTCTCCTTCTCTAAGATTTTCATCCTTCTCAACAGCACAGAGGCTGTCAGATCAGGGGTGGGACCATTCTACTCTGTCCCGGAAAGTTTAATCTGTGTGCCTCTCTGTCTCCCATAGCTCCTCCAGTTCAGCCACTCTGGTTTCCAAAGCCTGTACACGGTCTCTGAGGGCCAGGAGCTCCTTGTACCGAAAGCACAGATACGCCAGCTGCCCACAGGACAAGTAATCATACATGCTGCATTGGGTGCAATAAATTGGATAGCCCCTACTCTGCTGCTGGACTTAAGCCTGCATTCTCTGTTAACTCCTGAAGCTGGTTCCTTTGTTGTTCTTTTGTTTTTATCAAGGGCTGGTTTTGGCTCTAGGTTTAAAGAAGTTTAAGGAATGTTAAGTGTATGTAGTCCCCCCCGCCCCACACACACACACACACTCGTCCTGTAAACTCCCCGCAAAACTCCTCTCTTAGCCGCTCCTGGTCGCTAGCTCCTCTGGTTGCTTAGGCGCAGGCTTTCTAAAGCCCTGGGCTCCCTGATTATCCCTTCCCCCGGTTAAGGGCTAATGGGGTGCTAAAGGGTTTAGGGATCAAATCCTTGTTAAGAAGCTCTCAGGCTTGCCTAGCAGGCCACTAGGCTCAGCACACAGTCCCCCAAACAAAGGGACCACAGGGTATATGTCAGTCAAGCAGCAAGCACACCACCAACACACACACTATAGACAACAAACTTACCCAAGGGTCACGTAATCGCTCCTCCTCCATCTGGAGAACTCGCTCACAACACTCTCCTGTTAGCTGCAAACCTAGTGTTAAGTGACTTATGATCTATCTAGCTTAGGGTTTTATACTGCTTCTATTGCTGTAGTATCTGAGCACCTCTGACCTTGAATTGGGTTCAGCTTGTGTGAGCTGCTTTTCATCTAAGAGCTGATTTCTTGTAGGCATCCTGACATCTCAGTGGCCATGGTTGCATCAGTGGTGAATGAGTGGTGTGGCGGAGTGTCACTGGCTTACTGTTGAAAGCTAAGCATTGTTATTGCACACCTGGCTGTCGTTTAGTTCTTCGGGTCAAATTTCCAAAGGGCCCTTCTCCCAGCCCAGAAATTTGCCCAGCAATCATTTTCACATGCAGATACAATGCAAATGTTCATGAAATTCTTTTTGTTTAAAAGACAAAGTTCTAATTATCCCATTTTTCCGCATTGAAAGATTTGTAAAACCACCCCAAATATGATTAGTCGAGAATGTGGAGGTGACACTTGTTTTTGCTCACACCTTCCTGCTGCTTTATATCCCCCTGCATCCCACACCAGCGCCCAGCCAGAGGCTCCATCTTTACCACGTTCCCACTGCCTTTCTTTCACAGCTCCCTCCACCAGCACCCAGGCAGATTGACTCTACCTCCCAGCTTAGTCTCCTCCCTGTCCCCCACCACAGTGCTGCCTTCCCCCATGATCACCAGCGGGCATGAGGGAAGTCTTACCCATACAAGGGAGGAGTGACACAATTTGTGCCTCATCTCCATTACTTCCATATTGCTGGAAGCTCTGTGGACAGATGAGACTGTGACAAGCCCTCTGCATTGCTAGCTACTTGCAGAGTCACATTCCCCTTGATGTTTCCATGCACTGCTCCCAGCCTGAGAAGAATTTAGACCCAAATCTGAGTAACTCCTAGGACAAATATAATGATAACCAGAAACACTGAGCTGTGCTCGTCCTGGTTTTATGGATCCCTGTAAATTGGTAGCCATTAGTGCTGCAGTAAAGCACCCACACAGAGAGGAATAGTTTTGATTAAAAATGTTTCTTCTCCAGGAATACTAAGTCCCTGCTTGCAAGATTGGAAAAGTGTAATGAAAGTGAAAGGCAGGTTTTACTCTTGCAGACTGACAGTGAATCATTCTGAATTACATGTACCATGTGTACACTTGCTATAATTTTTACACCCTCATTTTGCTCCATCAGCACGTGTAAGTCCAGTGCTGCACTGGTCCCCACATGTGGAGTTGTCCTGTGGAGAAAGAATGTGTATTTTTCTGTCATAGGGATCAACTCTCAAAATTCAATCTGGGAGGAAGGACTAAAACCAGAGAGTCTCTGGTAAAGAGGCACTAAGGATTCTGAAAGCTATTCACTCAGGTCACTTTGAGTAATGAAATAATTTTAAAGATCAAGCTTAATTACTTACAAATTTGACATTTTTTTTTTACCTTTCAGATTGGAGTCTTTAATGAGGAGCAAACTGAGAAGGGACAAAAATAATGTGTGATGAAAAAATAGGTTTATCTCTGAAATCAGCAGGGACATTTCAGAGATGCTAACAGAAATCTCAATACTGAGCTAACAACATGTTTAATTCTCACCTCTTCTCTCTCTTTTTCTTCCATATTTTACTGTGGATCCTTAACGCCTTTGGCCCATTATTAATAAAAATACTTCGTACTACACAGGAAATGGGCATAAGACACTGGTGAGCAGGGAAGTGAACAGGGCCTAGACTCTGCTCCCATCCCATGTTCCAGAACACTTCACATTCCCCATGGAGCAAGCAGGAAGCTGGCTCTGTATTGTGATTCTCTGTGTACTGCCCCTTCCTTAGACAAGATGGCAAGGTACCAATCTCACCCATGGCTCTTTCCATCCCAGTATCTCACAGCTCTGCTTTATATATTTACAAACATTAATGAATGTACTTTCCCATTAATGAGCTGGGGAGCATCAGCATCTACATTTTATAAATGGAGAAACTGAGGCACAAAAAGTAACTGACCTGTCCAAAGTTCTTCATAGCTTTCCTTATTTCATGTCTTTGTACCATAGCCACAAGAGTTCCCTTCCTCTCAACAGTTTCATGGAAGACTTTCTTTAAAATGATGCTAAAGAACAGCAGGTCACACTTTATTATAGAGGTATTTTAATTACAGTGTAATTACATTGCAGTTACAGTGTACGTTCACTGTGGCTTTGTTTTCTGGCCTGCAACTACCACTAAATCTTACAAGCAGAAAGTAATTATCTGACTGATATATTTATTACTTATGAACCCTTCAATGTTATTAACACATCTGTTATCAGAATCCAGGTTTATTAACTACATTGTATTTACTTTTACTCTCAGTCATGTCATAAACTTATATGAATTAGTGGTAATTACATATATCAAAAAGTATAACCACAGAGTCAGTATGGTCTAGCCACAATGTAACTACCATATATTTATTATAAAGTATAACCAAACAGGATATTGTTTTCACTATCACCAACCTGTTCAGCTCTCTCATAGAGTGTTATGGGAATTAACAAGTTAGGGTCACACATTGTTACATGCTCGAATGGCTGCATGTAGAAACCATTCTCCAGGAACTCTGCACCATGCAGAACTGAAAAAACATTTTAAAAAATTTGACTAGCCCTAATTATAACATCTATTAATAATTTATTAACCTTTTATAAAAGTATTTAGAGTGTGCCCTTACTATAAACAAAGTGAGACAATGAATGCTTACTCAGATATAGAAAGGGAGCTGTATGCAGGGCTATGAAAATGGCTTCATGACCGTAGGCTCTTTATAATTATTATTATTAACGTAGGCTGTTCAGCAGAGAAAGGAAGTACAGAACGTAGGGTATGTCTTCACTGAATTTTAACCCAAGCTCTTGCCCAACAACTCCTCCCCACACACACTGTTCACACATTAAAAATGCCGATCTGGGATTGGAGGTGTTTTAAGCCTAGGCTACCTTGCACACTGCCTTATCTCACAACCCACCCACTTTGCAGTGAGGATACAGGTTAAATAACTCAAGTACTGTTAGTCCTCCAATGCCCTTCCCACAATTCCCCTGAAGGACTGACAAGTTCACCCACAATTGACTGGGAAAAGTCCTAGAGCATCACTACTCAGTGAACTCTCGGATACATTCCAGATGCACACAAGCGAGTGCAGAAGCATTGAGGACACAGTAACGCAGGTAGGGCTTTGCAATGGGAATGCTTATACCCAGGCTAGCCTAACCCAAATGCCAATCACTCCGGGTAACTCTGCAATGAAGACATATCCTTTGTTTAATTCCTTTTGCTCTACTTTTGTGTCCTACAAGGAGTTCAGGAACCATTTATAATATTAAATCCTGTTAAGTCCCAGGAGAGTGGATAATCAGCAGCCAGTTCCAGTTTGAACAACTTCTTTCCAGAAAACCAAAAAGTCTTCGCAATTAGGAGACATATATTGCAATCTTGAAACTTGGCCTAGCTGTCCTGAAAGTCTGCAACTCTTTCAGGGAATTTAGGCCAACCTTCAAGCAAACACCTGATAATTTGCGAAAAACATGTAAAATTAAGTAGCTTTGTATCATTTTGATCTGAAGCTCAGCTAAACTTTGGTGTTGCAGCTGAAATGCTGTCTGAATGATACCCTGTAAGCTGAAACTCTCAAACTTCCTACACTGGTAGTCCTAACAAGGAAATGCAGGTTCATTGTCCCATGAAATCATAACAGAAATACATGGCATAAACTTTCAAAAACATAGCCCAATGGCAATTTAACGTGAATGAAATTTAAAACTCCTTGATTTGTTTAAAAAACTTTTTCTGACTTCTATGAAGCCATGCAATTGTCACCCTTAGATAGTCCGGAAACTTTTCACTTGGAAGAATCGATGCAACTTCGTATTTTTAAATAAAAAATAAAGCCATGCAATTTATATCTCTGGAGGAAACTTGATGGAGGCACGTTTATCACCTTACCCAATGATACCAATGTCAAGTGATGAATAATGCCTGAAGTACAAGTGACAGTGTCATTTACATTCATTCGCTCTATGCTGGGAGCATCTTCAGAAGCTCCAGTTTTCAAATTACCCCATTATCTTTAGTCCATCATTTGTCATTGATGTCACATTGTAAAACAGGCCACCTCTGAAGGTCCTGTACAAGCCAGGAGCAGCGATATGGTATTTCAAAAACAACTGCTATTAAGGATTATTGGTGCATTTTTAATATGGCAAAATATTTCAGCAGACTTCACTATAAATTGCACATTAAGGTTCAAAAGTGTTTCATCTGGAGGAAGAATGATCTCCTCCCAGGTTTTTAACACTGCATTCCCCTCCTCCAGAGATCTAGATTCAGCATTACCTAACCTGATACAAGAGTGATTTATGGTAAATACTTTCTCAGCAGCTGGAGTAAAGTATACTATTGGAGGTGTAGTCCACTAATCAAGATTCAGATCACATTAACAGTGTAACAGGGTGTTGAAGAAAAAAAACAGTACAGTCAATCAGTTACCTGCATGTACAGTACAGTATATTAAAGACAGCCTCAAGCATTCACTTAAAGATGCTAGCATGGCTGCTGAGTTGACACTTGGGAATTCCTAGCAACTGATCAAACCAAGTGGAGACCTGTAATCAATAAGGGAACAGATACCTTTGAAAAGAACCTACTGGAGAAACTCATATGTGAAAAGGCTCGCGTATTATTAATCCAGACAAGCTAGATCAGGGATAAGCAACCTCTGGCACGCAGCCTGCCAGGGTAAAACCCCTGGCAGGCTGGGCCCATTTGTTTACCTGCTGCATCCACAGGTTCTACCGATCATGGCTCCCACTGGCTGTGGTTCGCCATCCCAGGCCAATGGGGGCTGCGGGAAGTGGCACAGGCCGAGGGATATGCTGACCACAGCCTCCCTCCACCCTAATTGGCCTGGAGTGGCGAACCGCAGTCAGTGGGAGCCGGGATCAGCCGAATCTGCGGACGCGGCAGGTAAACAAACTGGCCCGGCCCACCAGGGGGCTTATCCTGGTGGGCCATGTGCCAAAGGTTGCCGATCCCTGGGCTAGATTCACGTTCCCTGCTTCCATCACATTACTGTTCTGCTTTCCTAACTAATGAGGGGAAATTATGATCATCATGCTCCAGCAATTCCTTAATGAATCAGTTCCACACCTTAAATCAAATACCAACAAGAACAATTCAGAAAACCAAATCCTCACCTTTTACATTTCTGTTTATTACTTACTCTCAGTTCAGTGAAAACATAGCAGAACAGGGGTTCTCAGACATCCTCATGGGAATTGCATCTTAACAGAGAACTCATCTTGCAGACACAATCAGTGCCGTCCATTCACAGTAGAGCCTGAAGGCTGTACCCAAGATCAGTCCCCACTGTGCTACACATTGTGCAGACACATAGCAAGGGACTGTCATTGCACCAGAAAGCTTACTGTCTAAATAGCTCAGACAAACAAACAAAGCATTGGAGGGGAGAAAGAAGCACAGAGAACTGAAGTAGGGTGACCAGATGTTAAGGGGAAAATATTGAGATTGCCGCCAGGGGAGCTTTTTGAAAAAAAAACAAAAAACAAAAAAACAACACTCACCCATCCGGGAGCTCGGCGGCCATTCAGCAGAGAGCCCTTCAGTCGTGGACAGTCTTTGTCGGTATTTCAGCAGCGGGTAATAAACCTTGCCGCCAAAGACAGAAGCACCTGCCGCTGAAATACCACCGAAGACCATCCACGACTGAAGGGCTCTCCGCCGAAAACCAGGAAACAAAATATCAGGACAAATGGCATCCCGACTGTACTCTGGTTGGGATGCAGGACAAACTCCTCAAAATTGTGACAGTCCTGATTTTATTGGGATGTCTGGTCACCCTAAACTGAAGTGACTTGCCCAGGTTCACATAGGAGATTAGTGGCAGGATTGGAAATAGAACTAAGGTCTCCTGAGTCCTACCGCAGTGTTCTTTCCAGTAGGTCACACTCCCTCTCTGTTGCAAGGAGTCCATGAGCACTTGCTGTCCCATAGATTTCCTATTGCTATTCCCACACACCTGGCTCATCTCAACCTACTTTCCCAAAGTAGGCCCAGAATTGGGGTAAAGTCCCTATGGCTAGTGTAGCAATTGCTTGCATGGAAAATCATCATTAGTGATGTATGTACCGGTAGCTTCTTTTCATGTGGTTTACCTGGTGGAATCATGCATTTCTTGACAAGCCAGCTCTCGTTGGACCTCGTTTGCGCCATGCACCATAGTTTCAGAGTCTGATTCCAACACTCTGGGTTACACAGAGTAAATAGCTCAAATAAGCATGGCTTCCACTTCATGTATCAGATACCTGGGAAAAACAAGGGGAAAACTATTTTAATGCAGCCTGATGGCCGCACAGATAAAAATCACAGAAGTCAGATCAAGATTCATAGATTCTAAGGCCAAAATGGACCACTGTGATCATCTAGCCTGACCTGCCGCTCCCCTTTCCCCACACACACACACCGGCATGTCACGGGACACACGACACAGATGGGACATTTCAGTCTTGAGCAGGGCCGACTCCAGGGGTTTTGCCGCCCCAAGCAGCCAAAGAAAAGAAAAAAAAGCCGCGATCTGCAGCAATTCAGTGGGAGGTCCTTCGCTCTGAGCGGGAGTGAGGGACCCTCCACCGAATTGCTGCTGAATACCTGAACGTGCCGCCCCGCTCCCGAGTGGCCGTCCCAAGCACCTGCTTGATAAGCTGGTGCCTGGAGGCAGCCCTGGTCTTGAGCCTGTCACAGCTCCATGTGAAAGGATGGGTGGCTGCATTCTGCCCCATTTCAGGCATCCTCAAGTAAAGAAAAAGTATTAAAAGGAAATTATAGCTCCAAAGTGAAGCACTCAAAGATCCATTGTCCCCTCACAATCATCCCCCCACCCCTTTGTGTGGGACAATCTTTAATATAATCACATGGTATCCTGCCTCACTGTGGGCCTGATCCAACAGCCAGTGAACTCAATGTAAAGACTGACAGTGGGTTTTGGATCAGGCCTTTCTCGGGAGGTGTGAAGTAAATGATGTGGGAGTCTCTATTATGGACTGGAGATTCGTTTAGGGACAACTTCTCTTGGCAAATGTTGTGAACAAGGGTATAATATGGATAGTATATTTTATAAATGCTACGAGCCCCTCGGGTTACCCAGGTACTATTATCCTGGCTGAGTGCACAGAGTTAAATCAAAGGAGGCTGTAAGGGAGAAACCAACAGGAAATTTAACAATAGCAAAGATACAGTGCTATGAGACGGTATACCAAGATTCATGTTGTGACTGGGCCTACAAATTTACCCTAATTCTAAGCTCAACTGTGAAAAGTGAATGAAAGATAATAAGATGTCACAATAACCTACACTAAATGTAACAATAAATGTTGACGGGCCATGATGCAAAAGAAAGACAGAAAAATTGAATTAGTTCAAACCAAAGGCCTAGTGGTATAATTCAAGGGCGATGTTAAGATCGTGCCTGGAGAACAACCCAAGTGTGGGACTGGCTATCAATGAACGAAAGTGGATGCCTCAGGTATTAGGCCTAATTGGTAAAGAAAATAATAAGAGGACGGGCTATTCTGCCCATCATGCCCTTTTGGGGTCCTCAGAAAGAAGCTTTGGGGAAAGGCTGGCTAGCACCAATGCTGGCTGACTAAAAGACGAGGAAAGAGTGGGCTTCATCATCATGGCTGCCACGCCCACCCTCTTTTGGATCCCAGATGTTCTTCATGCTAATCCTGAGACGTCTTGATCAGACCACACCGAGAGAGGGACCCAGATGGCATCGCTACCTCCACTAACTTTCACTAAATCCCGAACAATACCTGGGATGTGTGTCTCTCTTTCTCTCTCTCTCTCACACACACACACACACTCACACACACAGTCCTTTTTCTTCTCCATCTTATTTCTTCTCTTTCCTATCTCTCTTCTTTCACTTTCTGTCCAATCAGAGTCTGGCTTTGCCAGCTACAACTGTACATTTTGCAACACTGCTGTGACCAGAAAGGGGCAACTGAATGTAATTCCCTAAGCAGTCTGATGTTGGTACTAGTTAGCCAGGTCTTGGAGTGGCTGATAAGAGCATGTGCTGTGCCTGTGTTTTCCCAGCAGTGAAGTTGCAAATAAGAGTTGACACGAGAGACAGAAGCTGAATTTTCTATTTTTGCTATTCTTTTCTTTCCTTTCTCGTCTGTGTCTTTTTGTGTCTTTTAGGAAATGAGATTAGAATTCAACAGCTCCAGCAACAACAATAGCTCAAGCTCTCCTCAAATAACGTCTTCCCTTTTCCCCAGAAAGGACAATTATTGTCCTTTTGATACCATTCTGGATGCCAAACAAGGCGTGTTTTTCCTTTAAAGACTCTTGACAGCTACAGGGAAAGGAAACAAGGGATATTGTTAAAAAAAAATCCTTATGTAAGTCTTTACATTATGTTTTCATTGCTTTTCTTTCTTTTCTGTATCTTTAATAACAGGTTTAAAAGAATATTTTAATGGCGTTTGCCATGGTACTAAGCCGGTTGAGGTCTTGGTATTCCAAATCCTGATCCTTGTTTAAAATTGCTTGATGTTGGAGAGCTTCAGGGTCATGTTAACACAGTGGACTCTTTAGGCACCTTTATTCCATCTCAATTAATACAAGAGTCCTTGAGGAAATAATAGGGAAACAATTAAGAGGGGAAATATTCCCTTTCAGTCTCCAGCTAATATGTTGAGGTGTATTCTTCAGAGACCGAAAAACCTTAAAGATGGCAGCCTGAAGAAAGGGAAGAGGGAAGGGAGGTGTGAGCAGACTGAGGCACAAGCAGAACACAAAGACTGCCCCAAACAGCTTGTAATGTAAATATAAGACAAGAGACAACAGATGGCTACCAACAGAGGGGGGAGTTCAAGGAAACAATGAGACAATATTAGTCAGCTTGACAGGCAGTGGTCTCTGCCCACCAGCAACCTAGCCATTGTCAAAGTTTTGTAGGCCTCACAGCCAAAGTAAGTTTTAAGGAGGGATTTAAAGGAGCATAATGAGGGAGTGCCTCCCAAGTGTGAGGGGCAGCATAGGAGAAGACACAAAAGAGGTTGTTTGAAAATTAACAAGTGGGCAAAGGAGGCTGGCATCACAGGCCAATCAGAAGCAAGAATCAACATTTTGATAGTGATTGAGTGATGATAGGTAGGGTGGAGACAGGCCATCAAAGACTTTACAAGTGAAGACAGGCAACTTATGAGAAGAGGGAGCCAGGGAAAGCATTCAAAGAGAGGGGTGACCTGGTCAAGGCAACAGGCTAGAAGAAAGATCTTTGTAGCACCTATAAGAATGGACATGAGCAAGGTAAGTTTACATATGTCCAGATCAAATGTTTGCATTTGTCATGGCCCAGGTTAAAGTAATTGAGATGAAGAAAACCTGGTCAAGAGTTTTAACTGTGTGGATCAATAGTAAAGGGCATATCTTAAAGATGTTATGCAGAAAGAATCTGCAAGAATTAGGCATAACCTGGATGGGATCCGGTGTTGCTTATAGTAATTAGGAAACAGAGAAAGAATAACTGAAAAACAGGTGAACTGTTTTCAAGGCCCAGCATGTTTGAAGGTTTTCAGGGTCTTTTTAAAGACCATGAAAAGTTGGTGGTGTTTATCAGGTTAATATTTAAATTAACCAGGGAATTCCTCTTAAAGGTGTTCTCTAAATGTTCTGGCATCTTGTAAAATGGACATAGAAATAGTGATCAATAGGCTAAGTAGAGAAATAGCTGTCTTAAAATCCTTCCACGTGTCTTTAAAAACCAGAGGCTACCACAAACCATCAAACAAGCACATACTGTACCATTTTCACTAAAAGAACTTTTGTATTCTCCTAAGCACTCCATAGGTCACAGTCTTAATGGAAATAAGATTGACCTGTCTAAAAGCCTTTGGCCAGATTCTGATCTCACTAACACTTCTTTTTATACCCTGATTTCTTGAGGATTACAGCAGAAAAGCTGAGAGGAACATCAAGCTCTTTAGGTTTTATTTCACCATTGTTTTTATGAAGTGGCTGAGGCAAGCATGATTAGCTTGCTGAAAATGGGATCCTACCTTGATGTGGCCTACAGAGTCCAGTGTAAGGGAAAGAAAGAGAAGGAAAAGGCCTTTATCTAATTAATTAGTGATACTTTGTAATGGCTGCTTCAAGATGAACTTTGTAGACTCATCCAACGAATACTGCCAACCACAATCAGTGCTAATGCTGAAGAGATAATTTCATTTGTGAACACATTCGCTCCTCAAGCCTAAGAACTTGAGTAATGGTGTGCAGATTTCCAAGAAAAGAATAACTCATGTGCCAGAAGTATTGTACTTATTAACTACTTCTTTCCATCTTTCCATTTTAAATTCCCTGATGCTACTGAACAGAGTTTCTTCTAAGCTACAGACACAATCCAAATGTGCTCTTCTCCAACAGCTTTTATCAGAGGGTCTCAAAGTGTGCTGCAAGACAAACCTTCCTTAACTAAGCCTCCCAATGCCACATTTCCTAAAAGTTTTATTATCCCCATTTTACAGAGGAGGGAAAGAGTGTAAGTGATTTGAAAAGTCACAGCAAGTGACTGAAAGAGTTAGGAATAGAAGTTCTGGGTGCAAGTCCCCCAATCTGATTACCAAAGAACATCATCACCTCAGTGAAACCGGACTCCAATTTGGCATTGATTTCTTTGCCCCTGCTCAGCCAGCTGAAGGAGACAGGGGCAGCCTCTGCTTCAGTCCACCAGCAGCTCCCTTGGCCCAGGGTGCTTGCCCATCTACTGCCACCATCAAGCAAAGTCGTGTCGGCCAGGGCCAGCGGGCTGCGGACACCCTGGGCTCTGCCTTTCTCCGGGACCCGGGCTCTGTGAGACATGCTCCTGTCTGGCCACCTCCAGCAGCAAGGAGTTGGCTGCACAACTCACCCCTAGCCTGGACGTACTGCTGCCCTGCAACTTCACTCACAAGGTAAGGTATGGCCTTGTATGTTTTACTGAATCAGGACCTTAGTGTCTGAACAGTGGAAGATGCAAAATTCCTTCAGTTCCCACTGAGTTGAGTCCCTTGGGCAGGAGCGGCCCCAGGGTTTTTGGCGCCCTAGGCGCAGGTCAGGCTCTAGCCATTTCATCACCCCAAGCACGGCAGCACCCCGTGGGGGGCGCTCTGCCGCTCGCCGGTCCCGCGGCTTCGGTGGACCTCCCGCAGGCGTGCCTGCGGATGCTCCACCGAAGCCGTGAGACCAACGGACCCTCCACAGGGACACCTGCGGGAGGTCCACCGGAGCCGCCTGCGGCCCTCCCGGCAACTGGCAGAGCGCCCCCTGTGGCATGCTGTGGGGGGCCTGAAGCCGGCCCTGCCTAGGCAGGGGTCTTTCCCGCGCTCCTGGTCGGCAGCAATTCTGCGGCGGGGGTGGGGGGGTCCTTCCGTGGCTTCTGGTCTTCGGGGCACTTCAGTAGCGGGTCCTGGAGCGTGGAAGGACGCCCCCCACCGAATTGCCGCCGAGGGCTGCAAAATGCCTCCCTCCCAAATCCCGGTGCCCTAGGCGATCGCCTAGGTCACCTAAATGGAAGCACTGGCCCTGCCCCTGGGTGAAATTTGTCCCCGCTGAAGTCGATGGAAGTTTTGCCATGGAACCAGGATTTCACCCCAGGTCTTTAACCATTAGCACGGTTTAAAAAGAAACCAGCAAGCAAAATCAGACTGGGTCTTTTCCAGGAAACTGAGAAGTTCAACAAGTCTTATACCAAGTCTAGATTAATAGACCGTTACTGTGCCATGGAGGTGATATAGATGCAACACTGTAAAACAATTTAAAAACCTACAGCTATATCGGGGAAAGAATCAGTTCTGATACTGTTTCCAGTGTCATATGAAAAATGCAGTTTTGCATTTGGGGCAGTTTGGCTGGCTTTTCTGTAAGTTAAAAAGATTTTGTAAGGGTAAAATTGTGTCTTTTCTCCTAAAATCCAAATATGTATAAGCAGCCGTCACTACAAGTTGTATCATTTATTTCTGCAGGTGCAGTGGGGTTAACTGCAGCACTCAGCAGGGAATATCCACTCCAGTGCATGGTTCTTCCTAGCAAGTGCAAACCAGACTCTGAAAGACTTCACAGCACCTGCAAATGTGGGCTTTGCTTTTCAGTGATGGCTACAGGAGAAGCCAAAGTTTAAATGAGGCACACAATTTGCCTAAACACCAGGACCTACCAAAGGGAATCACCAGAGTTCACTAAGGGTATCTTTACACTGCCATTAAAAACCTGCGGCTGGCCCATGCCAGCTGACTCAGGCCCACAGATCTCGAGCAAAGGGGCTGTTTATTTGAAATGTAGACATTCAGGCTTGGGCTGCAGCCTGAGTTCTGGCACTTCCGACCTCACTGGGTCCTAGACCCCGGGCTCCAGCCCAAGCACAAATGTCTACACCAGAGGTTCTCAGACTGGGTGCATGCCCCTCTTGGGGGGCACAGAATGTATCCTGGGGTGCATGAGAAGGCAGAGCTGTGAGCAGTGACTACTGGTCAGGCACCCAGCTCTGAAGCACAGTGCTGCTGCCAGCAGCAGCAAGGGTGGTATGGTATGGTACTGCCACCCTTACTTCTGCACTGCTGCTGATAGTGGTGCTGCCTTCAGAGCTGGGTGGCTGAAGAACTATATATTATATACTTAAATGGCTCTGTTTAAATGAATGCCTTAGTGTTTTTTGTATTTAGTGAGAGTTGCATGTTGATTTTTTATCAGTATATGTACTTGTGTGGCAGGATGGGGGGCATAAACTACGACAGACAGGAAGAAGGGTGGTGCAATCAAGTAAGTTTGAAAATCATTGGTCAACACTACAATTTAACAACCCCTTAATCCAAGCCCCACAAGCCCTGAGTCATCTGGCACGGGCCAGCCAAGGGGTTTTAACTGGAGAATAGATGTATCCTAACGGACAGATTCTGAGATCCTTATTGAATACGATGAGTAGTATCCTACTCCACATTGCTTCAGACAGAACTACTCATGGCATACGGTACTATTCACCATGACTAAGGGGATCCCAATCTGGCCCAAACTATCAAGGATGCTTGAAAGAGAGGAAATTCTTGTAAATTGCAATAGATTAGATCAGAGACATACAGATATAACTGCTTGAAAAAAATACACAAGAAGTGTGAAGTTTTAAATTCATTCTCCTCTAACATGCTTTTATCTCTGCCTGTTACAAACATGCAGGCAATTACATTTACCATCAGAAGGAAGCACACAAGTCATTACAGAAACCCAGTTTTACATTGGAATGTGCAAGTATTCAAGCCAGAAGTGCTTGCTTATTCGGCCTGTCATGCCCTCTGGAGTGGCTCATGACTGTGAATGCCCACCTCAGGGCAGACTGTCAGAAAACAGAGCAGACACCCCAAGCCAGTGATGTGTTCCATAATTAGATTTTGCCATGCCAGTAACAAATATGAACTCCTAGATCACTATACCAGTCTTACCAAGGAGTCACAGACAGTCCCCTTTGGCTCTCCAGTCTATCTTGCCACCCGGACAAACTGGACTTAAACCAAAAATCACACCACATAAAGTTGCTCATGATCTCGAGACCAGTCGCTTATCCCAGATCAGTTGGTATCCTAGATCTTACACCAAAGACATTGCTGGTAGCCAATTCTATAGTAAGCTAACTAAAGGTTTATTAGCTAAGAAAAGGAAATAAAAGTTACTGAGGAGTTAAAGCAGGTAAAGTATATTCATAGCTGAGTCACAGTTTGTAATTCCAAATGGTGGCAGTGACGTAATAAACTGTCAGTTTCCCAACAATCTTTCCTGGGTACCCAGACTGTCTGAGGGGATCTCCGCTTTGCATCCAGTAGACTTCCCTTTAAGAGTCCAAGCAGTCCAGAGATGCAGGATCTTAACCTGAATCCAAGCTTATAGCTTCTTCTCACAGAACACAAGTGACAGGGTCACTACGTAGAGAGTGAGGAATGCATTTTGAGTCTTTGACCTCCATTCATCACACACAATGACCACTTGCTTTGAAATTAGCATTTTGCAGTTGAAGTTCGTCATTTGCATTCCACAAGGCTTCTTTCTCCTTTGATTGGTTATTTAGTTACAGGGATATACACAATGTAAATGTTTGCTACTAATAAGTGAAAACAATGCAAGTAGCATCCCACTAGTTTTCGTGAAGTTTAAACATAGGATGCACTCTTATACCTTTAACAAATCGCTCTGATCTATACTAATACACAAGTGAATTGGCCTGGGGCTCTGGTGTGAGCTGGCACCTGGTCTACCAGCATCACGCAGCCAATCAGGGAACAGAAAGAATAACTTAACTGATCAGAGTCATGCAATATGGCACAAATTTTACACTTTTTCAGCCATCCAGCCAGTAATATAATCTGAAAAGTTATTTATTGAGAGCAAGATTGTTACTCATCCTATGCATCCACAAGGGGAGAAATGGCTGTTCTCACTTCTGTGAAAGAGCCCATCTATTGCTGATCACATACTGCAGTGGGTAGTAGACCAAATTTCATTTAGGAGTCACTCTTCTTCTAGCCAAGTTGAAGGCAGACTGAGTCTTCAAGGAATTTTGAGACCACTGTGGATGAGTACTTAAAACACCCAACCAACTTTCAGTTCATATTGATTGCTTTGCCCATGGACGGCTGCTTCAGCTCAGCATAGCTTATGCTGTAGAGTGTGTGAAGCAAACGATAAATGCTATATTTGCTGGAAGCTTTTTTTAATGTTTTGCTCATTTGCTCATAAATCAACATGGATGCTGGCTATGGCCAACTTTCTGGCAAATTCAGAAAAGTAATGGATATCGAGGTATTCATGTGCTTAATACTGAAGGTCTTGTAATGCATAAGAGCTGATCTGCTAGTTGATTTGCTGAGTAGTCATAACTGGGAGTGATGTTCTGGGTTCCCTTACCTGATGAACATTTTCATAGAATTGTGATATATTTTATAGGAACATCTTCTTGGAAGGGAGCCAAAATCTTTAGCAGTCTGACAAATTTTAATTCTTCCATAGGAGAATGTATCTCCTTGTTATCATCTCACCCAGATCTTTGTACATCCTAATTTAGGCCCTGATTTAGCAATAAGACTGTGCTTAACTTTAAGCATACGTTTAAATCCCATCCTTTTTAATGGGACTTAAGCATGTGCCTAAAGTTATGTAAGGCTGAGAGCTCTACTGAATCAGGGTCTTTAGACCTTAACCTGCTTATTTGAAGTCCCTGGGAATTTTGCTGCTGACTTCAGTGGGATCAGAAAGTGGGTGCTTTCTGTGATGATTCCAGCTTCCAGGGCATCTTCTTGTCAGTCTCCCGTGTGATACCTGTGTGTGTCTTTATCCCTTGGGGATACTTTGTACAGCATTAGTTCATTCAAATTCCATCCTGTTTGTTGTAGTATCCCAGGTTTTTGCCACGATTGGGCTCTCATTTGCTAAAGGAATGCCAAACCAGGCTTCCTTCTCTCATTTGAATGAGCAAAGGAACAAGATGGATGTTTTCTCATGTAACACTGTTGCTCTGGAGTGCTGACTGGCAAGTTCCTGGCCTCAAATGTGCCATATTACTTAATGACTTGTCACCACTGAAAGATCACAGGAGATTTGGAAATTTGGGCCTGTGCTCAGTGCACTTCACAACAAATCCACCTACACTGTAAAAGCTGGGTTTCTGTCGGAAGGAAAGATTTGTTTCAACGCCATCATTAGCACAGTGATATGAGAGTCCCCAGATAATGTGTGGCAGGGTGATTCAGGGTTGCGAAAGAAGAAGACCTCACTCCAGGGGGTTGTATTGCACCATAACACCTGTGAAAGAGAAGCAAGGCACATGAAATTTTGTTTCACAAGACAGAATCATTGGCACTCCTACAGTTAGGTGACAGCCTTGGCGGTAGTAGGTAACTCATTGTATTTGCATGCTTATTAATTTCTTTGGTTTTGCTGACACAATGTTTTAAGACTTCTTGGATGTGAAAGACATCCTTTCAAACAGCATAGTGAGTTTCAAACCAAACTTTGACCTTTCTGTGTATGAGAATTTTGCCTCTAGTTATGGAATTGAAAGTACACCTCTACCCCGATACAACGCTGTCCGCGGGCACTAAAAAATCTTTCCGTGTTATCAGTGAAACTGCATTATATTGAACTTGCTTTGATCTGCCAGAGTGCGCAGCCTGCCCTCCCCCCCCCGCCCCGGAGCACCGCTTTACCACATTATATTCGAATTTGTGTTACATCGGGTCACGTTATATCGGGGTAGAGGTGTATAAAAGACACTCATCAACCACCAGGCTTCATAGAAAAAAGCTGATCACTGGCTGGGGTCAGGAAAAAAAATGTTCACCCTCCACTATGATATGGTCTCAGTTAGATGCGATAGAGGAGTGGAGTATGGTTATGACTTCCTATGACACATCAGATATGGACCAGTCAGCAATGGGATACTGTACTAGAAGGACTCTGAGCCTAATTGTCTAATCTTTAGTATTTATATAGTGCTTTATGGGCCTGATGTTTCTCTGACTTTCACTAGTTTTATAGAGGTGTAACACTAGTGACTTCACAGACATTTTTCTGAATTTACTGCACTGTAACTGAGAGAAGAATACAACTCTACATGTTTAAAATGCTTTATAAACACCAACAAACTAACATTTATAACACCCATTGTCAAGGGTTTTTCCCCACTTTGAACTTTAGCGTCCAACAAGTGGGGACCTGCATGATCACTTCTAAGCTTAATTACTAGCTTAGATCTGGTACACGGCCACCAGCCAAAAATATACTGTTTGGCACACTTCCTGTTCCCCCAAAACCTTCCCTGGGGAAACCAAGACCCAAACCCCTTGGGTCTTAAAACAAGGAGAAATAAACCACCCCCTCCTTCCCCCCCCAACCTTTCCCCTCCCTGGTTGCCTTGGGAAGCTATAGAGAATCCAGAACTCCTTGGATCTTAAACATAGAGAAGTAAACATTCCGTTCCTTTTCCCCCCACCGAATGCCCTGGTGAGTTTTAACTCAAATCCCTTGGATCAAAACAAGGAAAAATCCAATGCGGTTCCTAAAAAGAAAGCTTTTAATTAGAAGAAAGAAAAAGTAAAAATATCTCTGTAAAATCAGGATGGAAAAGTGCTTACAGGGTATCTTTCCCAAATCATATTAGGAACGAAGGCACGTCCCGCCCCCCACCTGGAAGATTCCATAAATAGTTACAAGCAAAACAGGAGGTAAAAATCCTTCCAGCAAAAGAACATTAACAAGTTAAGAAAACAAACATAAGATCTAATCCGCCTTGCCTGGCTATACGTACATATTTTGAAACATGAAAGACTGGATTCAGAAAGATTGGGAAACACCTGGGTGTAATGTCTGGTCCCTCTTAGCCCCAGAAGCGAAAAAACAAACCAAAAAACCACCACAAAGACTTCCCTCCACCAAGATTTGAAAATATCTTGTCCCCCCATTGGTTCTCTGGTCAGGTGTCAGCCAGGTTCACTGAGCTTCTTAACCCTTTACAGGTAAAAGAGACATTAACCCTTAACCATCTGTTTATGACACCCATATAAAGCAGACAGGTACTTCATGTGTTGTCATCCCTGTTTTACGGTGTGGGAAAATGATGCAGAGCAAGGTAAGTGATTTGACCAAGGTCACATGGAGAGTTAATGGCAGATATGGGAGTAGAACCCAAGCCCTATGTTTTTAGGGCTTGATTCAGAGCCCACTTAAGTCAATGGAGAGACTTACACTGGATTCAGTAGGCTTTAGATCAGGCCCTTAGACTGCCAGTTAAACTAACTAAGTTTTAGACTATGATCATAGGTGTGTTTCCACCAATCCCCATTACTGGGTCTTGAAGAGAATGTTCTTTCCCCAGTTTCACAACAGGGATTCAATTTCTCACCTTTAAGTGGCCTGCATAGACTCTGAGAACTATAGGATTGAGAAGCAACAATTATCTAAATTATTTGCGACAAAGAGAATAGTCTCCAGGTCCTACTTTTCTCTTTAAATGCATGAACATAAAAGCTAATGGAAAGATGGAGGTAAAATATCACTATCCTTTAGCACTACTGATTGTATCTGCAAACGTCTTTTGCTTTTTATGAGCCTTTTAAAGCCCTCTAAAGCCAGTCAGTAGATTTGAGTGTATAGTTATAAAATGCAGATAGTGTCATTTTCAAAGGAAAGAGCAGTGGCTCAAAATATTTGCATTTTCTAATTTTTTAATCATCTTACTGCTTTCACATTGCTGGGCCAGACTCTTTATTATGCTGCAGCCCCTTATGCTACTTCTGTGAAACAAAGAGGTTACAAAGGGGATAGAAACAATCCTGAGGGATTAGTCCCAACACAAGGGGTGGCAAGGAGCTCACATAATGATGCTACACTGACATTCCTTGCACCCATACTAGCAGAGGACAAGGATGAGGTGTGCGTGGCCAGAGTGTACTGCACTCCTGCTATTCTCAACCCTACGGCATTGGGAAAGACTGGCCCAATTTAGAGCAGTCCAGAGGCCATTCTAATTTTCAATGGGTGCTGGACAGAACCTGGCCAGAACCACAATACTGGAGGCACAACAATTGCTTCAAATCACCTTTCCCCACCTCCTCCATTCCTTCAGCAATGAAAGAACACAGAATCTGCACCCACCCGAAATGTAAATACCTGGGGCAGAGGCCGGAGGGGCTCTGACTTTCAGAGTAGGTGAGGACCTTTTTAAGGAATTTCAGATAAAAGTTTGCTCTGTTCAGATTCTGTTTTAGAACATTCCTGTAAGCTGCAAACATAACTTGCCTCAAACTGCAGCTAAGTGTCAAAGGATTAATGTTTGTCTGACAACCATTCTGCCTCTGTGGATATTGTATGTGGTGACAGAACAGGGCAAAGCTACTTCAGGCATGAGGCATGCTGATACACAGCCTTCAGCTCCACAATCAGTGGCTTCTGCTATGGCAGTTAAGTGCACAACTCCATTCATTTATCCAAGGCCATGAATTTATAAACACTTGAGCAGGCTGATGCACTCCACTCAATAGTGGTTAGTGATATACATGTACAGACATCAACACAGCATAGTGTGGAGTGGCAAGCCTTTATTATGTCCATGTGATGGGGTGAACTCAAGAAAGATCTAGGAGTTTTCTGAAAACGTCAACTCAGTGAGCAGCAGCAGTCAGAAAGGCTAACAGAACATTAGGAACTATTAGGAAGGGGTAGAAAATAAGACATACAATATTATAAAGACACTAGATATGGTGCACCCACACCTTAACTACCTTAACTACCGCATGGTCACCCTATCTCAGAAAAGAGATAGTGGAACTGGAAAAGGTTCAGAGAAGGGCAACAAAGATGATCAAAGGTATGAAATGGCCACCATATGCAGAAAGACTAAAAACAATAGGGCTGTTCAGTTTAGAAAAGAGATGACTAAGGAGGGATACGATAAGAGGTCTATAAAATCATGAATAGTCTGGAAAAAATGGTGGAGAAGTGTCATTTACCCTTTCCCCCTATACAAAAAGCAGAGGTCCCACAAGGAAATTAATAGGCAGCAGGCTGAATACAAAAAAGAAGAAATATTTTTTTCCATGCAATGCACACTTAACCTGTGGAAATCATTGCAATGGGATATTGTGAAGGCCAAAAGTGTAACTGAGTTTATAGAAGAACTAGATAAGTTCATACAGGATAGGTCCATCAACGACTATTAGCCAAGATGGTCAGGGATGCAACCGCTGCCCACAATGACCCTACACCTCTGACTGCCAGAAGTCAGGAGGGGGAAGACGGGGGATCATTCCAACTGCCTTATTCTATAACCTCTCCCTGAAGCTCTGATACTGGACTGGACTGGACTGTCAGAAGATAGGATATTGGGCTAAGTGGACCATTGGTCTGGCCCAGTATGGTCATTCTTATGTTCTTACCCCATCACCTACCATAAAAGGGGGGAAACAATTAGAGACATGTGGGGTGACAAATTACCTCTCAGCTAGGGTGACCAGACAGCAAGTGTGAAAAATCAGGACAGAGGGTGGGAGGTAATAGGCACCTATGTAAGAAAAAGCCCTAAATATCTGGACTTTCCCTATAATATTGGAACATCTGGTCACCCTACTCTCAGTCAGAGGAAGCAGAAGTAAGTGATGAGCCATCAAACATCTGAACCTTGTGAGTAGTCTGATGAAACTCACCAGGGGGTAGAGATGGCAGAGAAGGTAGGACTCTCCCGCAAGGAGAGAATCCTAGAGAACAAGACAGGCTCTTGTGAGTGAAGACCTGGGAAGGACCAAGAGGAAGAGACAGGCTTTTGTGAGAGAAGTCCTAAGGAGGCCGAGACCAAGATGAGCACTCATGGAAGAAGTCCTGAGGGATAGCTGAGAGCAAAGCTGGCAATTTTGACAGCCTGTGAAGGGCAGAGAATCTTTTTGTTTACCGTTGCTTGAAGTTTATTCTATCGGACTTTAGATACCCCAGTAGGGAACAAGACTGGAAATGTGTCTTGGCTGGAGGGCTACACCACAGAACAAAAGACAAATGACAAGCTAGTACAGCACAGTGGAAGTAAAGGGTATTAGAGGTGCAGATCCATGCAGCACCGATTCCAGAAGCCAGGAGACAGTGTGACTGAAATTAGAGGTGATTACAGTCTCCTTCCAGTATTCTACCTGCGTTAGATGTGTGATTTCCCTTTATTACTATGCACCTCGTTATCAGCTGCTGTACACTGGTGCAGCCTAATGCTCCTGTGTTGGGATTCAATATCATGAGTGAGAGAAACAAACATCAGCCCGTTTTGGAAAGCAGTCTGTCTCCTGACAATGTGAGGATCTGCTGCTATTCCACCAAGTACTTGGAAAACATCTGTAGCTGTTTCAGATTTGACTATGGTTCAACTATTTGTCACATCCCTAACATACAGAATCATTTAAATACATCTCAGTGTGGGTTTTCTGATGTAAAATAAGTCAGAGGGGAAAACAGAGTGACTAGGTGTAAGAGATCTCACAGGAAATTTTGTAAATATTTATGGCTCCTATCAAGCTTTTCAGGGAGATTTTCAGGTTGCCATGTTGGCTGGCATATGCCTGCAATTTTGTTGCAAATATCCAGTGTAACAACACAGTCCAGTCTCTTGACAGACCTTTGAATAGATATGTAGACCAGCTGGTGCAAATGAGTATAGCTCCACTGACTTCAAAAAATTTACCCCAACTCAGGATTTGGCCATAATTCCTATTGATCGCCCTAGGGATAGTTAAACTGGTTGGGATAAAATTAGAAAACAAACAAAAACCTAAGACTTTCTTCCCAAACTTTGAACCAAACTCCTGAAGTCTGGAAAAAAAATGCTTATTTTTTAAAATTACATTTTCATTCTGGTCACAACCAGAATCAAAATGCTGAAATGCGACCAGAAAAGCTGTTCCATAGTATATGCAGCCTAATTGGAATGGAAAACATTGGAAATAGAAAGCTTGCTGTCAGGAGATTTGTAGTCCAACCTGGGAGCCTCAGGAGCTGTGATAATTATCTATACAGGTGAATACTTATTTAAAGTGAACTTGTACCTCTGAACCTTTTGTGATGTATCCATCAGTAGGGATCACAATATTTCATTCTCTTAGGGTCTGATCCAACTCAACCACTGACATCAGGAGGAGTTGAATCAGGGCATTTAGACCTTCAGCTGGCAATGTACCATGGAGAGGTGGCTAGGGTTCTGAGCGAACTGCTTTTAAAGCAGACAGAAAGACTATCAGAGAGAAGGAAATATTCACAAACATTTTTGCAACATATTTCCTTCCATTTTCCAACCAGTTCTAACACGAATGCTCATTCCAGTTGGTTGGTACATGCATTCTTCCCTCCTTTAGTTGCATATTGGCTACCACACCAATTTGTTTTTACAAGATCCTTCCCCAACAGGGGAAAAAAAAAAAAGCCCTCATCACTTGAGATGTGGGCACAGATTCTCATGGAAATGAAAAGTGGACAAGAGGATCTATATTTTTGTATAAACAAGTATCTTTTATTTAAAAAAAACCCTGACATCTAACAAAAGAGGGAGTGCCATCTGGCAAATAAACTTACATCAACAGCCCTTGGTATGAAATGCCTCTAATTCGTCTGGGGAAAAATACACCGAGTGTATTGAAATTCCCTAGAAATCTATTTGGAAAAGTCTGATCATTGGGTACAACTTTGCCAGTTTCAGAGGCTAAAAAATGTGTTCTTCAAAATTATTTCTATGCACCCTAGTGACTAACCATCTGTGGGGAATTATCTTGAGAGGGTGATTCCATCAAAGGCAGAGAAACAGTTGTTGGTGGAATTTTACTAAGGGGTTCCTGAGATGACCTATCAGCTTTTAACTTCATATATTTAGAATGCCATTGAGCTTCTCCAAGTCATTAGCATGTTATGCTGATATTAGAAATACAAATGTTTCATCTTTTTCTTCTTGACTTTGACTTTCATTCTGAATTACTTGGTCTAATGTGCCTTGTTAAATTGATTTGTTATGCTAAATTTGTGCCAAATAAATAACGAGTTTCCAGATTAGCCTACGGTGTAACAAGGCAAGGATTAAATTACTGCCAACAGTATTCCTATCGGGAGCTTTCTACAAAAATATGCTACAGACACTAGAACATTTACAATTCTCCAATATGTTACTTGTTATAATGTCTGAATGCTACTGAGAACTGAAAGGGGTTGGTCAGTCCATATTGTGAAGGTCTCATCAATAGCTTTAAGTTATAGAGAAAGCCCAGAGAAAAACCCCACCAGGAAATAAAGGAAAATATGATTACTGACCTTCAATGACTCTTGGAATTGTAAAAGCAGCAAAGAATCCATATGCCATCATATGCCAGCAATGCCTCTCTGCTATGTACATCGGCCAAACTGGACAATGGCTACGGAAAAGGATAAATGGACACAAATCAGATATTAGGAATGGCAATATACAAAAACCTGTAGGAAAACACTTCAACCTCCCTGGCCACACTATAGCAGACCTTAAGGTGGCCATCCTGCAGCAAAAAAACTTCAAAGAGAAACTGGTCTTCAAAGAGACCACACTTCAAAGAGAAACTGCTGAGCTTCAGTTCATCTGCAAATTTGACACCATCAGCTCAGGATTAAACAAAGACTGTGAATGGCTTGCCAACTACAAAACCAGTTTCTCCTCCCTTGGTTTTCACACCTCAACTGCTAGAACAGGGCCTCATCCTCCCTGATTGAACTAACCTCATTATCTCTAGCTTGCCTGCATATATATACCTGCTCCTGGAAATTTCCATTACATCTGAGGAAGTGGATATTCACCCACGAAACCTCATGCTCCAAAACGTCTGTTAGTCTATAAGGTGCCACAGGATTCTTTGCTGCTTTTACAGATCCAGGCTAAGACGGCTACCCCTCTGAATCTTGGAATTGTGTTTTGCATTGAGTGTAACAAGTAGCATACTGCAGCAGTTTGAAACTAATTTATATCAGTGAGCAGAGGAAATTACAGTCCAGACTAAGTCAACTGATTGGGGGCCATTGGAAATCACATAACACCTAATATAAGCACATGGTGGATGAAATGCGGTCTCCACTATCGTCAATAGCAAAACTCCTATTGACTTAAATGGGACCAGGAGTTCACACAATATTCCTCATCACCAAATTATATTGAGCCATATCCTAGGGGCCTTACCCCCAAGTCAGTGTTGTTACCTTGGATTTACATTGGCAGAATATGGTCCTGAGCTTTTACACAGCCTTTACACGGGTTAATCCCCATGAGAGTTTACATGAGTAAAGATTATATAAAATGAAGTGCCCAATTCCACCAGGAGTTGTTCCTTTGTAGGTAAGAATTGACACTGACATCAATTAAATCAATTGGACTACTCTCCTGATAAGGTGCTACTCTCAGTCAGTAAGGCCTGGTCTACACAACGTAGCTGAAGTTGATGTACTTAGATCTACTTACCGCGGTGTCTTCACTGGGGTAAATAAACAGCTGACGCTCTCCCATTGACTCAACTTGCGCTTCTCGCGCTGGTAGAGTACCGGAGTTGACGGGAGAGCACTTGGCGGTCGATTTATCGTGTCTAGACTAGATGCGATAAATCAACCTCCACTGGATCGATCACTGCCCATTGATCCAGTGGGTGTCTCCTACTGTAGAGGTAACATCTAAAGACTTTAGTTCCCAAACCTATTTATTTCTTGAGCTATAAAATGTACTTTTTGAAGTAAATGACAGAGCATTTTAACCATGCGAATTGTGTATTCTGAATTGTTTTTTGCTAACAGTATCAGGTTTGGAAACATGTGCAAGACACTCTCCATCAGGAAAAAGATACCAGAATATATTATTATGGAAGAGCTCAAATTGTCTGTGAGTTTGGGCCTGTGTGACAGAAGGGATGCTATGGGAAATAGAGAAGGGTGGCAAAAGAGGAAGTTACTCACCTTACAGTAACTGAGGTTCTTTGAGATGTGTGTCCCTGTGGGTGCTCCACTCTAGGTGACGGTGTGTCCCAGCACTGTTGATCGGAGATCTTCAGTAGCAGTGCTTGGTCGAGAAGTACGTGCTTAGTTAGTATCTTCCATCTCGTTGGAATCTTCCTGAGTGCATGCATCCCGGAATGATTTTAGTTTCACTTTTGCAGGAGCTGGCCAGGCACTGCTACCGAAGATCTCCGATCAATGGCGCTGGGACGCATTGTCACCTAGAGTGGAGCACCCACAGGGAAAGCACTCGAAGAAGAACTAATTTTCCTTTAAGGTTCTGTTTGAATGTTAGGTTTCAAATGAACCTCAAACCTGTAAGTGAAACTTACGGAAAATAAAACTATGCAAACCTTAAACACAGCTCTACAAAGGACCAGGAAGATCTCACTCTGCTACCTGCCTAACTAAACCATTTTGTAAATTTCAATGTCTTTGCTGCTTTCACAACTCCAGGTGAAGGTAGAAAATGTACTCCTCAGTCCAGAGACCCTTACCAGTCCTGGAAGACAAGGGCTGTTATTTATTTATTTGATCTTAGCATTTTAGAAGCATTTAAGAATAGAAGGTCCCTATCCTAAGGCATTAACACTCTTATTTGATTTTTCTTAACCTACCTCATTTGTGGATCCATTCACCTAGCACTGAGCTACCTTTTTGTGAAGTCTATCTCTAAGAGTTGGACAAGTGGATGATATGTGAACTGGGATGTAGGATCCTGAAAAGTATAATAGAAAACTCCTCTATGGGTTTTACAAAGAATGAGCCAAAATAATTGATTCTTTTTAATGAGTATCTCTGAATCTGGATACTTCATGGCCCCAAGTACCATAGGTATTTGAGCACAAACATTAATAAATGAATCCTACAACACCTGCATGAAGAAGGAAGTCCTATATCTCCATTTTATAATGCAGGGGAAGTGAAGCACAAAAGATGAAATTTTCAAAAGTGCCTAAGTGAGTTAGGAGTCTAAATCCCTCTTTCAGAAATGATATAGGCATATTGACACCTAGGTCCCATTGACTTTCAATAGGATTGAGGTTCCAAAATGCCTTATGACATATGTTCTTGAAAATTTTGCCCAAATATATGAAGGGTGAAATTCTGGCTCAAGAGAAGTCAATAACAAAACTCTTATGACTACATTAGTATAAGATTAGACTCTATATCCAGGAAGTGCCACGTTTCTAGAGTCCCATTCCAGAGCCTTAATCCCAAGACCATCTTCATCACTACTTGTTGTTCTTAAATTTTCAATAAATTACTCTTCTCTCCAGAGATATTTTTATTTGGTGATATGTATGACCAGATGTAGATACAACCTGTACTTCTCCTTTGTCAGCTGTTAGAGATGGTGAAAATAGTGCAAATGAAGCAGAACCAAGACCAGCAACTTTAATAGCTAAACCAATAATATACGTAATCAGCCATAGCAGGTAGCTTCCACCTGCCTGGAAGAAGCATCATGGAAATATAATATGAAATTTAATGAGACAAATGAGTTAATTCTTTTGTTAAGGCATAGAAATACATCAGTGTTACTAGTGTATACTAATGAGATTAATAAAATAACCATATTGCACAGTTAGTGAGATAATGAGTTACCCAAAAGGAATTATCGTTCTCCAGATCATTTCAGAGGCTAGTAACATCTCAGTGGTGGAAAAGAAGGCATTTATAATTAGGAAAGCTAGTTTCACATCTTTTCAGAGATCACATGAGACTTGCCTGCAGCGGGGAGCGAAGTACAAACTCTTTGACCAAAAGAGCTAGTAATTTATGACAAGAATTGGGAAGTAGTTAGGGAGAAAAGTCTCCCACCCCTGTTCCTCTTGAAGTAACATGCCATGAAAGGTTGCAGTAATGGCAAGGAGTTTATCCCTACAGAATTTTGGGGTTTCAATGCTCCCAGGGATCACTGAATCATTGGTAAAAAAGGGGTTAAAGGAAGTTTTCCTAGAAACGTATTTCTTCCAGATGGGGCGAAATGGTGCACTTTAGAATTAGACTCATCACATTTGAAAAAGAAAAGAGAAAGGCAACAGCAACTACCACTCAATGTATATTTCCTAAAAAGGTTTTGTTCCTAAAAACAAGGGCACCTATAGAGTATTCTGCTTAAAGAAGTATCTTAAAGAGGGTGGGCGGCAGGCCGTTTCCACAGTGCACAGGGCCTCAAAATTCTTAAATTCAGCACCGTGCACTATGATACAGACATGAATTACAGAATCCCATGCTATTTTTCAAACAGGACTGCAGCCTGATTTAGAGTACAAGATAGGTCTGCTCTGAGAATTAAGCAGGGTTGTGTAGTAAAGGAGGCTGTTCTCTGTAGCAGGGGTTCTCAACCTTTTTCTTTCTGAGCCCCACCCAATATGCTATAAAAACTCCACCGCCAACCTGTGCCACAACAACTGTTTTTCTCCACATAAAAGCCAGGGCCAGCATTAAGAGGCAGCAAGTGTTGTGTATTTGGTTGTCATGGTTTTTGTTCCTATGACAACTGAGTTAGATTATTAGGGGATAGCTTAGCCAGTTTCAGCCGACTAGGCTAGCTCTGTACCTGTAAATAGATGGTAGTTTTGTTAGCTGCCTGCTCTCTGGCCTCAAGTGATTTCTTCCTAAACCGACTGCCCCCAAGGATATAACAAGTGGCGATGATGGATGGGATTCCGGTGCTGCACCAGTAACAGAAGGAAGTAGAAGTCAAGGTAAAGAACAAAAAAACTGCCTGTTTGCACTGACTGTGAAAATGAAACTAAAAATCATGGCTACTCTGACTGGGCCACTGGAACCTTTTGATGAGAATATAGTGCAATGGCATGCGTATACTGAGCATTTTGAGCTTTTTGTTATTGCAAATGACATTACAGAAGCGAAGAAGGTGCCAATATTCTTAAGTGTAGTAGGAGCTAAAACCTACTCCCTGCTGCGCAACTTCCTACACCTTGTTAAACCTGAGACTAAATCTTACACTGATATTGTGGAAAACCTGGGGTCCCATTTTTCCCCAAAACCACTGGTAATTGCTGAAAGATATCGGTTCCACAAAAGAGACCAAAAGGAAGATGAAACAGTTGTACAATTTGTAGCAATTTTAAAAAAGCTAGTAGAACACTGTGAATTTAAAGAGATGTTAAATGATGCCCTGTGTAACAGGTTAGTGTGTGGCCTGTATAGTGAAGCTATATGGAAGCGCCTACTGACAGAGGCTCAGCTTATGTTACAGAAGGCTGTTGATATTGCTGTCTCCATGAAACTGGCTACAAGGGAGGCGCAATATATCAGTGGATCCCCTAGGGTGCAAAAAGTGTCACAAGAACCTACCCACAAAACTGTGCAGAGTCAAGAATGTTACCGCTGTGGTAAGCCAGGTCACCAGGTATCAGAATGCTGGTGTAAGGACCTGGTGTGTCGACACTGTGGCAAAAAGGGACACATTGAGTGTGCCTGTAAACAAACAAAAAAGAGGCCTGTTGTCTGGCTGACAAAAGGAGAAACGCTGCATATCCTAGAGCAGACCCAGGATGATCAAGGTGACACCTCATCACAAGAGGAAGTGCCACTGCATTTTTTGTCTTTGGCAGTGGGCTCACATGAATACTGGGTAACCCTGTTGTTGGATGGAAAACCTATACGCATGGAACTGGACACCGGTGCAGGCGTCTCCCTGGTCTCTGAGACTGTGTATAAAGAGAAGCTACAGCATCTTCCACTTAAGGCAACAAAAACTGTTCTGAAGACGTATACGGGAGAAGCTGTGCCCATGTTGGGCACTATTGATGTTAAGGTGGAGCTCAATGGACAGGCTGCTAAATTGCCACTGTTTGTGGTGAGGCCACTGTTTCTGTTGGTGAGAGGTAATTACCTCAGCCTTAATGGCGATAGGGTCTTGGCTTGGAAAGATTCAGCTGAAACTGGGCAGACGTGACACGGAGACTAAAGAAGAGACCAGTCTATCCCCTATATTAAGAAAACATGCTGCTGTTTTTGGAGAGGATTGGGAGTAGTAGAAGGAATCACTGTGACATATTGAACATTAAACCTGACAGTCCACCAAAATATCTGAAAGCCCGAACTGTGCCATATGCCATCAGGCCAAAAGTTGAAGCAGACCTGGAGCGCCTGGTCACACTGGAGTCCTAATAACCAGTTACCCATAGCCCCATGGGACCACATCCTATTCGTTCCAATCGTGAAGAAAGATGGAATCTCTCTGGATTTGCACTGGTGATTTAAGTCACTGTCAACCCAGTGTTGTTGTGTCAGAGCAATACCCGCTTCCCCGCTTATCGATGACCTCTTTGCAATGGCCTGGCTGGGGGACAAAAGTTCAGTAAGATGATCTGAGTCAAGCATATTTACGAATGCACGTCTGATGAAAAGTCCAAGAGCTGTTATGACTATTGTGACTCATAAGGGGCTTTATCGATATACTGTCGCCTAACCCTTTCGGATAACGTTCTGCTCCTGCCCTGTTCCAGAGGGCTAGTGGACCAGATCTTTGTGTGGCTTGTCAGGAGTGTTTAGTGCTATCTGGATGACTATCCTGGTCACTGGATGGAATGAAGAGGACACTTTAAAGATTTTAGAGGCTACCCTTACAAAGACTGGAAGAGTATGGCCTACGAGTTCGCATAGCCAAGTGTGAATTCTTTCTGCCCTCTGTTGAATATTTGGGACACATCATTGATTCTGCAGGTCTTCATAAGGCCCCTGCAAAAAGTTAAGAGCTATTGTGGGAGGCTCCCCACACTTTCGAATGTAAGCCAGCTGCCGCTCATTTCTAGGACTACTGAACTATTATGGAAAGTTCATCTCACAGTTAGCCACACTGCTAAAAACCACTTCATGAGCTCCCTGGGCCGAGAACAAGGCCTGGAAAGTGGACTGAAGCCTGTGAATGTTGCATTTAACAAATGCCTAAGGATGCAATTGACTAAATTCTGAAGTTCTAACGCACTTTGATCCATCCTTACCCTACAATTGGCCTGCGATGCCTCCCCTTTTTTCTTATGGAGTGGAGCAGTCGTGTCACACATTATGCCTTCGGGAGAAGAGAGACCTATTGCTTTTGCTTCACGCACTCTAAGCAAAGCAGAAACTTAACTATGTCCAAAAAATCGAAATCGAACGTACGAGGCTATTAGGAAATTGTTTTTGGAATTTCAGAAGTTCATCAGTACTGTTTGGAACGAAGTTTACTCTTCTCACAGACCAAAGTACCTCTGACGTTGTTATTTTGGACCCTACACAGGCATTTCCCATTAGTGGCTGCCTAGTCCTGCTGCATATGGCAACGTTGGGATTTGTTACTTTCAGCAACACACCATATGAAACAAATATCGGAATCCCCACTCACCTGCACGGCAATTTCGAGCAGATGGGCAGCTCTCAAGGGTTGCCTTTGCTCAGGTCGTAGGAGTCAACCAAGGGATACAAAGATAGTGTCCAAAGGAAATCTGTGCTCTTTGACAGGTAGAGAATACACCCATCACTGTGGTACTCAGAATAAAGATAGCTGAGAGTGTCAACTCGCGCTTTTAACCCAGTAACCTTGTCTCCCAAGTTATGCGACGCTGGTGATGCATGGGAAGCGCGTTAATCTCGAAACCTGACGCTCTCCGGTTCCTTCACACGACCTTGCCTTGTTACGCTACCTGTCAGTCCTCTCGAGGACGTGCATATTATCGGTCCCAATCTGGTTGTTTGTTGGTGGGGGAGAACATTTGTCATTATTCCACCACCACTGAGATCACAGATGTTAGAACAGCTACATTCAGGTCACTGTTGAAATAGTTGCGCATGAAGGAAATTGCAACGAAAGGGCTATTTTTGGTTTGGCTGGATTGGACATGTCCTATTGAAGAGGAAGCAGAGCTTGTATGTCATGTCAGGGTGTGAGGAACGCACCCATTGGGCGCCCCTCACCATGGGTGACTTCGAAAACTCGTGGCAACGAATTCACGTTTGACTTCACTGGCCCTTGAAGGAAGGATGTTCTTGGATGGCATGTAGGGATTGTCCCATTCTAAATGGCCAGAAGTCTCTATCTTGCATCCACTACTGTACGAGAGTGACTATCAAAAAACTGATGGGACTCTTTAGTTCATTTTCAGTCTGCTCAGAACAACTTTTGTGGAGCGCGGCAACCGGACCGACAGTTTGTCTCAGTCCTATCAGCGTTTCAATATTTATGAGCAAAATGGGATAGACCACAGCACTCAGCCACCATATCATCGCATCCACCAATGGATGAGAAAACAACTGAAAGCATTTGTTGCAGACAACAAAACACATTTTGAAATCAGCAAGGGACACACACTCCCATTCAAAGGCGTCTGATACCTTCTGTACTTTCCTACAGAAACACTTTCATGCTACGACCAAAGGCATCCCCGGCTTTTCTAATTGATGAGCCGACAGCTGCGCACTTGTTTGCTCTGCTGAACACCTTCTGAAACCCCGGACAATTGTGCAATGTCCATGCAAGCCAATTTAAGTCATCAGACTGGGCACCCAGAGCAAAAGGAAGAACCTTATAGCTCGGTACAAGCCTTCAGTATTGGGCTCGGAATTATTACGTTCCAGAGCTAAATGGTGTCCCCTGCCACGACCATCACTCAAGACAGGGACCTGTGTTCCTACAACAGTCTGGACTGCAGAGAAAATCTTACCTGGCGGCGACATGTAGATCAGCTGTTGCCAGGTCATGCCAGTCCTCAGGCACACATCTGGCAGTTCGAGTGGTCTGACTTCACCTCTTCCGGTGAGACACCGAATCATGAATCAACCTGTTCCTGACTGTTCCTCCTCCATTACTGCCGGCGGCTGAGATACCCCTTTGCCCAGCATGAGCTGATACCACCCTCCTCACCTGTTCGTGCTGTGAACCCTCAAGCCCATGGTACTTTCGGGGTGCAACAACACCAGAAGTTCGCTGTAAATCCACCTAGAGACAGAAGGCCTCCTCATCGGCTGGATCTTTAGCTAGAGCGAACCCTCGGTTATGGGGCAAAATAATCCCAGGGTTTTAGCCGGAGAATGGAGGCAGTCTATCTTCCTTCTCTAGTCTAGTGTGTGTGTTTATTTAGGGGATGTTCTTATTAGGGGGGAAGAATATGTTGTGTATTTGGTTTGTCATGGTTTTTGTTCCCTATTGGCAACTGAGTTAAATTATAAGGGATAGCTCAGCCCAGTTTCAACCGGCTAGGGCTAGCTTCTGTATCTGTAATAAATGGATAAGTTTTGTTAGCTGTTCTGCTCATCTGGCTCTCAAAGTGGAATTTTCTTTCCTAAACCGGCTGCCCCCAAAGGAATATAAAGCAAGCAGTGCAGTTTCCTGGGGCACCATGCCACAAGTGGCACCAGGAAGCTAAGTTGCTCAGGTTTCAGCTTCAAGTCCCAAGTGTTGAGCAGCTCAGGGCCCAGGCTGGCCAGTCCTGCATAAAAAGGGCTTCGGCTTTCTGCCTAGGGAGTTATTAATACTGACCCCCTTGCTTAACAGACCCCCTGAAACTTGCTCATGCCCTCCCGGGGGGCCCTGGACTCCTGGCTGAGCCACATGCTCTATAGGGGCCCTTACCTCATTTGTTGCAGAAGTTTGGGAAAGTGTGCAGTGAATGAGGGAGGAGTGTGACAAAGAAGGAAAAAGACAGAGGCCTTGGCTACGACTGGCGCTTAAACAGCCGCATGCAACTTTCTCGGCTCAAGGGTGTTGAAAAAACACACCCCTGAGTGCAGCAAGTTACAGCGCTGCAAAGCGCCAGGTAACTATCCAGCCTTAAAGGTAAGTCTTGTGCTTGGGAAAAATCAGCTGAACTGGGCAGAAAGTGCACAGATGTCTAAAGAAGAACCAGTCTAACCTCTATAAGAGAACATGCTGCCTGTTTCTTGGAAGATGATTTTGGATGTTATGAATGGAACACTGTGAATTGAACATAACCTAGACAGTTAGCCACCAAATAATCCTGGATAGCCCAAACATGTGCCATATGCCATCAGGCAAAGTTGAAGCAGACCTGAAGCGCTAGGTCCACACAAATGGAGTCTGTTAATCATCAAGTTCCCATAGCTCATGGGACCACCTCTATTCTACCAATATGTGAAGAAAGATGGATCTCTCTTGGATTTGCATCTGATTTTAAAGTCACGTCAAACCCAGTTTGTTGGCAAGCAAGCACGCCTGAATTCCCCTGCATGCGTATGACCTCTTTTGCTAGCGCTGGGGGACACAAAGTTCGTGAGCTGTCGTGGTCACAGCATATATTTACAGATGCACGTCGATGAAAAAGTCCCAAGGCTTTGACTATTGCGCTCATAAGGCTTATCGATATTGTTTGTTGCCTACCCTTTGGAATACGTTGCTCCTGCCCTGTTCCAGAAGCTATGACCTAGATCTGTGTGGCCTTGTCAAGGATTCAGTGCTATCTGGTGACATCACTGGTCATGGAAGGAATGAAGAAGGATTACTTAAAGAATTTAGAGCACCCACAAAGACTGGAAGAGTAACGGTCCCCCCTACGAGTTCGCGCAAAGACAGTTGATTCTTCAAGCCCTCTGTTGAATCTTTGAGACACATCATCTTGATTCTCCCAGGTCTTCAATAAGCCCCCTGCAAAGTTAAAGCTATTTGTGGAGGCTCCCCATTTCGAAATGTAAGCCCAGCTGAGCCTCAATTTCTGGACTACTGAACTATTATGGAAGTTCTTCCTCATAAGTTTAGCCAGCACTGCAAAAACGGACTTCAATGAGCTCACTGTGCAGAACAAGGCTGGAAGTGGAGTGAGACGTGATTGTCTCATTTAACAACAGCTAAGGATGCATTGCTAAACTTCTGAAGTTAACACACTTGTGATCATCTTACCCTCTACAATTGGCCTACGTGCCTCCCTTATGGAGTGGGAGCAGTTGTCAACACATTATGCCTTTGGGAGAAGAGAGACCTATTGCTTTTCTTCACGCATCATTAAGCAAAGCAGAAATAACTATGTCGCAATCGAACGTCGAGGCAATTAGGAATTGTTTTTGGAATTCAGAAGTTTCATCAGTCCCTGTATTTGGGCGAAAGTTGTACTCTGCTCACAGACCAAAAGACCTCTATCGTCAATATTTTGGACCTACCACTAGTGCATTTCCCCATTCTAGACTGCTAGTCGTATGCAAGTTGGGCATTGTAACTTTTCAGCACACCATGAAACTCAATTACTGGTAAATCCACTCTGCACGGCAATGCAGGATGGCCTCTCAAGTTGCTTTGCCCGTCAAACATCAAGAGATAAGTACAAAAGGAAATCTTCTATCTTTGACCAGGTAGAGAATCCCCCTACACTATTCTGAATATATAAGAGACTGTAGCAGAGAGATTGGCAAGAAACTTGGTTGCACGTCTGGTCCCTTTCAGGACCCAGAGAGAACAACGCAAAACTCAAAAAACACAAACAAAGGCTTCCCTCCACCGAGATTTGAAAGTATCTTGTTTCCTGATTGGTCCTCTGGTCAGGTGTTGCAGGTCACTGTTTGTTAACCCTTTACAGGTGAAAGAGACCCTTAGCTATCTGTTTATGACACGCCCAAACAACATAGTTAAGCCGACCTAACCCACAGCGTAGACAGCACTAGGTCAGTACAAGAATTCTTCTGTTGACCTAGCTACCGTCTGTTGGGGAGATGGTGGGAGAATGTAGGTAGTGTCTACACTGAAGTGCTATAGTGGCGAAGCTGCAGCATTTCAAGTGTTGACAACCCCTTAGTGTCTCAAATTGGGCACCAACAATTAGTGGATACTTTTGTGAGACTCAGTTTTCCATTTGTAAAATGGGGATAATACAGCTGCCTCATCTCATGGCGGGGATGGGGGAGTTGAAGATAAAATAATTAAGATTTGGGAAGCTCTAAGATGCTATAGTGATGAAACCCTTAGAAAAACCCATGAGGAAATTAACAGTTGCGTCTTCAGAACACGGTTTGAAATGAACGCAATGAATAGCGTCTGGGGCCACACGCTGAACAATGAGAACAAAACAAAATATTGAATAGTTGCCCAAGCACCATCCATGTTGTGCACTGAATGCAGCACATGGAAAAAATAGTGTGTGATCATGTTCTTAAAGACTCTATCATAATGCACATGTACATGGGGCTGAATGAAGGTTTATGGGCAGCCTTAATTCTGGCATTGCCTCACTTCTGAGTGCTTGGGTTTGCAACTTTAATAAGAATTAGTTTAACTTCTTTTTTTTTAAACTGAGGAGGAAAAAAAAAAAAACACTCTGCAAACCAAAGCTGCTGTCTTTCACTGACTATACTGGGAACAACTTCCGTGGCAGTTCAGATTCATGAAGCCCTCTATGTGCATCACTGGAAATCTCAAGGCACTTAACAGTAACATTGAGGTGAGCAAATACAAAATGATCTGTCTCTGCCAGAGAGACTGGAATTGTGAAGACAACCTTGTAAATGTTCCTACTGTTCTAATGCAGTACTTGTACTTCCTTTATGAACAACTGTGTGATGTCTGTAGGCACCGAGCCGCCCTTGGAAACGGCATGTGTCATCTTCAAGGTCATATCCCAGAACAAAATGGTAAGAAACTGACAAAGCAATGCACTACAGGCTTCACAAAGCTGAAGTCTCAGCACACTAGATGCATTTTAGGCCTGAGCTGATGAGTACAAAGTGAACACAAGTCTGATTTAAAGACGTTCTCTTTTCTGCCCCCTTTCCCACTCCCGAGGGAGCAATCGCTAAGACCAAAAGTTTTGCTTAGAGCATTCAGAAGTGAAATGTATCCTACAGCAGAGGTTCTGGGCAATGTCTTTTATACCACATCAGTGCCAAACCCAGTCCTCAGCAACCAGCCTGTGTAGCTGGGCTGTGTGCCAGAGAAATGAGCATGGCACGAAGGAAGCTGGAAGGCGTTCAGGTGAGCTGCTGTTCTGTTGCTACCACTGCCCCTCCACATGGTTATGGGGAGGATCAGAAGGTTCACATAACAGCATGTGCCCCAGCATTATACTGTCACACAGGGACTCACTGTGGAACTGGATTCTGTGCCGGGCATGCAAGCTACACCTTCTGCAGAACCTCTCCCCTTATACAGGAGTCTCCTCTCACACATAGCTTTGGGTATTGGGGTAGGATTCGCCCTATAACTTGGGCTGTGTTGAGGTGAGTACCAAGGGAGTAGCTGAAGGTTTTTATGACTTTAGCCATAACCTATGGCATTTGAAAGCATCCTATTATCCATGCAAGAAATTCAGGCTAACCTTTTATAATGTACGAGAGAGGGCAGGGAAGCAAGAGAAAAAGCTTTATGTTAAAAGACTTTGACAGGACTAATGAAACATAAGTCATGGAGACAATTATCTTATTATTATTTGAAGGTCCAGCCACAGAAGTTTACAGTTTAGTAATCACAGGGTTTTACTTTGGCAATGTGTCTATTTGTGCCACAATACCAGCCAGATCAAACCTACAAACGCCATCATACACTAGTGAATACAAACTACTGCCACATTGCTTTTTGCCCCTTGGTCACAACATCTCTGGCACCAGGAAAAAGTTTGGCCTGGCACTCCTTTAATTGTACACAAACCAAAGACTAACCTCATCCACAAACTAGAGAAAACCACTGCGGCACAATATAGAAGAAATCTTCTTTCCTAAATCACACCCAACTTGCTGTACCATCTAGAGGAAGAAGAGGTGCTGGATTAAGGTATCAACTCTATAGGCCCAGACCTGAAATCCGAGCTCTTTGAGTCACATGATGGGAGTTATATTTCAGCTTTCATTCTAAAATAATAAATTTCTAGGCCTCATGGTTGCACAGAAAAACTTGAAAATATGACCACAGTGTAAAAGATACCAGGATGACTGCCTGAGTCTGCAGACAGCATTTAACAATAGCTCTGAGAAGGGTGACTTGCCCTCATGCATCTCAGTGGGGCGTTTCCTGAAAGACCCCATTGCTCCAGGGTGGAGGGAGGGAGAGCATGCCAATATCACCCCTGAGGAGTCTTTGTATGGCAGGAAGAGAAGAATTTAGTGGATCTGACCTACCCACCCAAGCTGACACAACCTGGTTGCTGGGATAAGTATTGGAATGCCAATCTGCTACTGTGCCTCTGAGGACAAAGAAGGAATTCCTGAGGTCACTTGGAGAGGAGAAGGCCCCATGCAGCTGCCCCAGCCACTTTGGCAGGAGAAGGGGCTCCCTGCACTGCTACTCCAGGTGGAGGCAGGGACACGGCCCAAGACTGGGGCCATGTGTGCATGAGGCCATTGACTACCTTAATCTAGCCCTGGTTGCTAAAACAAGGCCAGGAAGGTGTAGTTCTTCATTGCAGAAGGCAGGGAAACTTAATGTAATAACTGGGATGTTCAAAAGATATATTCAAGGAGTGTCAGTTCGCAATCAGAGTTTCAGTTACTGCAAGGTGAACAGTCTGTTTCCTGTTATTTCAATTATCTAGCCCATCATATGAGCAAGAACTAGAACCTGGCACAGGATTTTCTCCAGTATAAAACTGAATATGAACTGAGGTTTTCTTTCTGCAAGCAGCAGTTCATAAAGATCTTTTAAAATTGACCCACTACTCGTATTTTGATCAATAAGTATCTAGGTACTTATGTGACATCATCACCAGAGTATCTTAGTGCCTCACATTTATTAATAGATTTTCTCCACACAATGTCTTTGTGAGATAGGGAATCCTCAATCCCATTTTATGGATGGAGACCCAAGGTGCAGGGTAGATTAAGTAACTTTACCAAAGTCACATAGAAGATCTGTGGCTGATCTGGGAATCAGTCCCAGTTTATTCCCCTATCCACTACACCGGTGGTTCTCAACCAGGGGTCCAGGGCCCCCTGGGGGGCCATGAGCGGATTTCCAGGGGTCCACCAAGCAGGGCCAGGGTTAGAATCCTTGGGGCTCAGGGCAGAAAACTGAAGCTCCGAGCCCCACCACCCAGGGCTGAAGACAACCCCCTGAGCAATGTAGCTTCCACAGGCAATTATAGACTCATAGACTTTAAGGTCAGACCATTATGATCATCTAGTCTGACCTCCTGCACAACGCAAGTCACAGAATCTCACCCACCCACTCCTGTAACAAACCCCTAACCTATGTCTGAGTTATTGAAGTCCTCAAATCGTGGTTTAAAGACCTCAAGGTGCAGAGAATCCTCCACCAAGTGACCCATGGCACACGCTGCAGAGGAATGCAAAAAACCTCCAGGTCCTCTACCAATCTGCCCTGGAGGAAAATCCCTGCATCCTACCCCCTAATGCGGCCCTGGCTTTTATATGCAGAAAACCAGTTGTTGTGGCACAGGGAGCCAGGGAGTTTTTATGGCATGTTGACGGGGGCACCTCAGAAAGAAAAAGGTTGAGAACGCCTGACCTACACCGTCCCCTTTCTCTTTTTATATGATGAATAAAGGCAAAATAGACACCCATGTGTTGAATTCATGATTACACAAACGTGTTCCTGGATCACTCAGTCAGCCAGGCTCTTTCAAACAACCAGCATTTTTAATACAGTCAGACTCCCACCAGGGTTAATCCTGTCTCCTCTTCCACATCTACAAAATGTTTCCAGGATGCAGCAGGTCTAGGCCAGCGTGTGAGGAGCCTGGTAGCAGTCCACTTTCCCCACGTGCCATGGAGCCGATCTCAGTCACAAGGCTACATGGTCTTTGGAGGCATCTGTGACTACTTAGCCCAAACCCTGCAAGCCTGCATCAGCTGGCACAGGCCAGCCGGAGGTGTCTAATTGCAGTGTAGACAAACCTTGAGTGGCTCTACTGCTGCTACGTACTCTGAGGGGACCATTGTACTTGTCCTTGCCACAGGAAATGTGGGGGAAACGTCGGCCCTTAAGAATGATGTCATGCAGTATGGTGTTCAAGAGCACATAGGTATTTACATTGAAGGGCCATTCAGATTTCCTGAGAGGATGTAGCCTGTCAAGAGAAGTGAAATTCCAGATACACATCTGCTTTGTAAGCCAGCAAACCCTGAACCCCTGCAACCCATAAATGACACATGAATTTGAAGCATGGAGATTTCTTTCATCCAATATTCAGGATATTTCCAGCTTTAGGTTTACAAGCAAAGGGTGAATATTGATCAAATTTGCAGCCTTGCCGTCAGAACAGCAATGCAGAGCTCTCAGTCAAGAGCAATGTTTAACAATAATGTTGGGTTAATGAAGATAAAATGTTCAGCCAGTCATATCTCCATTCTGCGCTTAGTGACATGAATCAAAGTTTTAGATAAACAGGCTTATGTGTTCAAATCTTCATCATTCTAATAATCTTCTGCAGGACTTTGTTTGTCATTTGCTACATGTGACTTCAGAAGAATAGTATACACAGAAGATGACTTATTTGGAAAAAATATAAGCTTGTTAATGAGGGAGTCGGCAGGAAATACAGTTTGCATGTTGCTGCAAGAGCAGGCAGGGGCTTCTCTAACACTGAAAGATAGATTTTAAAAAGTAAGGGTAAAATAATTAACACTTACTTGCTAGAAATCTCTTACTATAAGTGTGTGTGTTGTCTGTATGTACACAGTCCACTTGGCTTATGGGTTATCCATGTGAACATCCCATGAATACACTTTTGTGCTCTACCCAACTTAGAACAGCCTGGTTCATAATGGCTATCAAATTAGTTTGAACTCAAAAAGTATTGTTTGTTTGTTTTTTCAACTGAAACAATTTGGCAAATTCAACACAAATTGGTGAAAAGTTTTAGTTAACCTTAAGCTTCATTCTTCAGCAAAAACGTTCCAGATGAAAAATTACACCCAACAATACCTAACAGCACTTCAAGTCCATCCACCCTCCCGATGAATGCCAACAATTTCAATGTACAAATTAACATAATTTACATGAAGTTGTCATCAAAAAGGTCTTGTTACAATCCTAACTGTATCTCTCTATGTTGCAATACTTACCTATTACAGCATTTTCTCTCCAATGATGCCCTATTTTCCATTATTAAAGTGCCAATATTATTTTATTTTACTCAATCCCAGGGAAAAGATGTAGGGAGTCAAAGTATTAGATGAAAAGCTTTCATTATGTTAAGTGCTTAGGAGGAAGCTCATGTGACTATGGAGAGAAAATAGCAATATTTCATTTCCATCCCTTTATTTCTGCAGAGTGACTGATTTCAATGTCAACAATTTAACAAGGCTGGACTATGAGTTGATGCTCAAATGCATAATAATGAGAAAAGAATGTGACTTGAGTTGCCTATATAATTTTGACTTATTTATTGGCATTTTATTTAGATCAAATGACTGCCATTTAAAAAAAATAAATAAGGACCTGATCCGAAGAAGTCAAGGGAAAACACTCCCTTTGATTTCAATGGGCTTTGGATCAGACACTGAGGGTTTTTCTTTCTGGGGACTGTAGAAGCAGACTGCTGCCTTCTTTCCATCGGATTAGGTGTTACTTACATGTCTCAATTTCCATTTAAAAGTTTTCCTCTATTCTTATACTGGGGATTTTTAAGGCCTCTGGAGTAAAGATTGCCCCATACCAATGTGAAAACCGGACAATTTTACAGAGATGATTTATTTTCTATTAGTGTTTCAGTCACAGAAGGATTTTGCAGGGGTTACACACTGAATTAGTAAGCAGCAGAAACTCTCCTCATATACAGTATTCAGAGTTCCCTTATCATTCTCACCTCTCAACTCCCTTAGCTGTTATGTATTACCTCTCCCAGGATTCCCTCATTTCTGTGTGCCGGACACTGCCTAGCTGAACTTTTAATTCATCTGAAATCCACTCACTGAATGTGCAAAGGATGGATTCATGTTTGTTTCAGTTCAAGTACACTAGTGAGTTTACTCCAAGCTTCAGGTTTGAACAGAACCGAAAGTTAAAGTAAAAACTGGCCAAACTTGTAGTAACTCATATCACAGTCCCGTTCACTGAGAATGAAATTCATAATACTGCTTTAGCTTGATTAATCAGACATCATGTGAATGGTGGGATTTTGGAAGGGAAAATTCAACCCACCCTCAACTCAGGGCATAGTGCTTCTATATGACCTCAATTTCCAATTCTCCAGCTGAAGCTCCTCTGCACAGTGCAGTAGATCAGCATCATCAAAGACCTTATAGTCCTTCCCCCATTCCTGTCTCACTGCTGCAGTATGCTGGGCAAACGCAGAGATTCCTTCCACCACTGGCAAGGCCTTACTCGACTAACAGACCCCACACCCCACAATTCCACTCTAGGGTTCAATTGATGCAGTGGGGCTTGTGCAGACCCTCCACATCTGGGTGAATTTCATCCTTATTGAGTCATTCATTCATGATGTGATGCTGGCAGGCCAGATGATAGATTTTGTCCAGGCTGCAGGCATTAGCTAAGAACTAACAACCTCAGGACCAGACCAGGTCAGCTGTATGTTAGTTTTCCTCAAAATAGGTATAAGGTACATAAGAATGCATTTAGTGTTTAGACTCTATGAAATGTTTGTACGTTGCTCCGTGTATTAATCTCACTTATAATATCCATATCCCATGTTATCAGGTAATATTTAAGTGTTTGCTCTGTAACTGTAAAAGTGTTTGCTTTGAAACTGGAATACCCTCCCCAGTCAGGAGAGAAACATTACCAAGCGTGAAATACTAGTTTGCCACAGGAGGTGCTATCATCTGCAGGAGAAAAGAAGGCCACACAAAAAAAACAAAAAAACAAAAAAAAAAAAACACTTCGTTAATTGCTTCCTGTCCTCCTTCCCTCCCCTTCCCCACAGCCCATGAAGAGGAGACGTGCATATGAACTCATCCCAACAGCTTGAACTCTGTGGGGAAGAGAATAAAAAAATCGCTGACAAAAAGAAACTGCATCTTTTTGGCTGTTTGAACTCTGAAGGACCAGAGCCTCTAAACTGAAGCCAGAGATCCCCAGTGTCTGACTCCTTGGTCTGCTCTGAAAGATCTATGGTACCAACAGATCTGGGGTGACTGGTGTCTTGGGACTGGAAACAACTGATGTGATGTGATTAAGTGACCTTTTATCACAAAGTCCAGTTTGGGTGGGTGACAGGATAGACTGGAGAGTCTAAGGGGGCTGTCTGTGACTCTATGGTAAGACTGTTACTGTGATCCAGGAGTTCACATTTGTTACAGGCGTGGTGAAATCTAATTCTAGACCACACTACCAGTTTGAGGAGCCTGCCCTGTTTCTGACAGTCTGCCCTGAGGTGGGCACTCACGATTGTGAGCCAGTCCAGACAGCGTGAGACAAGAGTTAGTCACTAGCCGTGCTATACATATATTATTCACAGGGGAGTCAATTTCCATCCATTTGTTCTGGGGATCCTTTCGTACACCATCTAATCATGCTCTGACCTCTATTAACCCATATTTAGTGGGTTACCACAATTATTTCCACACTCCATTTATAATAATTCTACACTCCAAACATCTCCCTTGTCAATGTGATCTCTTATGTTTTTCATCTTTGCACCTCTAGGAGTCTCCTCTATTACATCGTCCTTCCTCTTGTCTCACTCATAGAAAATACAAACCCATCACTTCAAACAATCTCTTGATGTTATTGTAATGCAAATTCTCAGACTCAGAGAGATATCATCAGTAGCCAGTAAACAAACACCCAATTGTATTCTTTTTCTAAAACCCATCTCCGTCACTTAAGGTGGGCTCGAGTATTAGTAGGCAATACATTTTAAAGAGTCATGACTATTTTCTAGTCTAGGCCCATGTTATTTTCATTATGACTTCAAGGAAGTTCATAGGAGCTGTGAATGCTTGGAAAGCTGGGCCATTTATTTAGGTGCTAGAATATGGATTACAGCAGGATTTTCTATAGTTAAGCTTCTTAATCTGTATCTAGACAGCTAAATAAAAATTTTCCAAAGCACTAACCACCACACAGCTTCCACGGACTTCTGCAGGGTCTGTGAAGGCTCAGTACTCTTGAAAATCTACCCCCCGCTTTTTGTTTTAGGGGTCTAAATGTGGAGCCACGTGTTTTCCTTTAGACACCCATCTGGGAGCCGTCCCTAGCTATTCTGGGGCCCTACACAATGCCCACATGGGGGACAGGGAGCAGGCCTCTGCGGGGGGAGCAGGGTGGCTGGCCCCAGGCCTCTGTGTGTGTGGGGGTGGGGGCTGAGAAGTGGGCCCCAGGCCTCCGCGGGGGTGGGGGAACGAGGCTGGCTTGAGGGGCAGGAGGAAACTACTCACCAATGGCACGGCTGGGGCTGGGGTCGCTGCACTTCCACCACTGGTGAGTGCAGCCCCGGTCCTGCTGCAGAGCTAAGGCGAGTGGGTGCGGGACTGGGTAGAGGTGGGGCGGAGCATGGATGGGTGCCCTGGAGAAGAGCCGGAGCAGGGGCTGGAGCAGCACGCAGCTGGGTACTTTGTGTATGAATAAGGACAGCCCTGCACTCATCTTTGAAAATCCTGCTTTAGATGCCTAATTTTAAAAATTTCAGTCTTAACTTCTCGGGCTGGGATTTTCAAATGATCCTAGGGGAATCTGGTGTCCAACTCCCATTGTATTGCAATGGCAGTTGGGTGAACATCTCCCCAGGGACTGACACTTGCGCACTTTTGTTCCTGGGCAAATGTATTACCCTGTGCCAGCTAGAATTATAAAGAGGTGTCTTCTCCCATGTGTATATCTGAGCTAGTGTGTCTTCCAGGATTTTGTTTCTGTCATAAAATAATGAGGAATTTGCCACCTTACTTCCTCATCATTGTCTAAGTCCTGGTCTACAGTAGGGGCCTGTGGGGAATCAATCTAAATTACGCAACTTCAGCTATGTGAATAACGTAGCTGAAATCGATGTACTTAGATCGACTTACCGTGGTGTCTAGTCGACTGCTGTTGCTCCCCCGTCGACTCCACCTGTGCCTCTCATGGCAGTAGAGTACAGGGGTCGACAGGAGAGTGCACGGGGGTCTATTTATGGCATCTAGGTTAGACACCATAAATCGATCCCTGCTGGATCGATTGCTGCCCGCCGATCTGGCTGGTAGTGAAGACATACCCTGAGTTACATCAACATATCACCCTTATTCTCCTTTTCTGCATATGTCTGGAAGTTTCTTTACCCAGAAGGAAAACTAGCCACTAGCACTGTGATTTGAGAGCCAACCAAAAGTCTTTTTAACATGAGGTTGGGATTAAGAAAAGCCATGTTAACAGAAGTTTTAAGGTCCAGTCATTGATATCTGACATAAAGGGCCTAGCTGCTTTGTGGTGAGTGTCTCTTGAAAAGTGCTGAGCCCCCTCTAACTTATCACCATTTTAGAAACCTTTTTCCTTTTTGGTGGCTAATGCTTTTAAAAGCCATAACTGCCCATCTCTGCTGGGGCTACCACCCATCCATAACTCATTGCTGGTGTCAGTAATCAGACAGTGGGTCAGATATTCAGCTCTGGCTAGTAACTTCTAAGTGCAAGAGAGGAAAGAATCTAAAGGGGGCATGGGACATGCTCAGCACCATCCTAGTCCACAAAATAGTTAAGAGAACTTTAGAACAGCTATAAACCATGTCAGCTGCCCACAGCCACCAAAGACATTTGGGCATTGATGGAGTATGGAGAGTCCACCACCCAATGTCCCGAAGCAGGGAAGTGAGGTGGCCTTACTATTGTTGTTACTGTGGTAGCATCCAAGTTCTCCAGTCAGGGTTCAAGCCCCATCGTACTATGCATTCTACAAATACTTATTTTAAAAAGACAGTCCCTTCCCAAAGAGTTTACAATCTGGTTACCAGATAACACAACAGGTAGATGAGCCAAACACATGAGGGAGAGAAGAGACAGGGTAAAGTAAAGCAAGAATATTTTAGCACAAGGAGCACTGGATTCCACTCAGAGACTCTTCCAGTAGGCAGATCACTGGATTCGAATCTCCTTTGTACAGAGGGACCAGGGAAAAGCAAATGGAGCTTGGAATCGGGCCCTGTAGACTTACAAAAACATTTTCAAAATGGACTTTTAGCATTCAGAAAAAACAGATTTCTGTGTGCACCTCTCCCTTTTGCCAGGAAAATATCCCAGTGGAAGTCTGTAACCATCTCTAACTGCAAAAGCAAACCACCGAAGAAATCTGTTGTTGGAACACATTTTCTGGCTGGCTTACCATATTATACATTTCTCTGACCTCTGGTTTGAGCAGTGAACTCTTTTCTAAATAGATTCTGCCTGCAAAAAGTTGCTAAGCAACTAGTCCCATATGATCTATTGTCGTTTCAGTAAATGAACCAGGCAGATAAAAGAGAGTTTAGAAACCTAATGGATTGTAAAAAAAAACAACAAACACACACACACAGAATCCAGTAATGCAAATCCATCAATAATGTGTTTTATCTGAAAATAAATAATTTCTGGAGAAAACAGATGAAGAATATTTGAAGGGACATTTAGCAGAACTGAATAGAAAGGGGAGGATCAATTCCTGTCATAAATGGTGGTTCTTATCAGACCTAGAATCTCTGTCATGTTAATGTATGACTGGTTCCAACCTATATAAAACAGACCCCATTGTTGGTGTAGTATATTCTTGTGTGATCTGTCATACAGTTTTAAGAAGCCACACAGAAGCCATGGTTCATACTTTAGAAGTCTGGCATGATGATTTTTTTCTCTAAATTCAGAGAATGGTGCACTACTTTTTTGATCCTCTTTCTGCTGCACTGTATCTCATGGTGCATTACTGTCACAGTCTGTTTTGCAGGGCAGGATAATTCAACCAAAAGAATGAAATGCCATAGCCCTTTGCATTTTGTTCACTAATTTGAGCTTTGGTAGGAAGCAGTATCTCAAAATGTACCCCATGAATTCGCTTTTAAAGATATGAGCGTCTCCCCAAAGTAGATATGAAATTTGCATTTACAAGTGAACTATGTCCACTCCATTCACTATTTAGAATATTCCGGGCTTGATTCTCCTCTGACTTACACCAGTAATGGGGTAAAGACAAAAAGCTGCTCTCATTGCAGTCAATGGGAACTTTGCCATTACTTTCAATGGTCCTTAATCTTGCCGAATATATGCTGCAAGCAGTTCCCTGAAGTAAGTGGTACTTATACCAGGGCAACGCACAACTCAGAATGAGTTAGGGGTAACGGAAATGGACCTAATCGGAATACAAATTGGGCCCTATATCCAGTGTCACTCCATTGGAATTAGTGGGGTCATTGTGGTGTAAAGCTTTTGCAAGAATAGGGTTAGGCCCTTTTCATTGGTGTGCGCTGTCCTCAGGCAGTATCTGGAACACTCCACTCCATGGCCTGTGGGCTCATTATTAGACTCCCTTCTGATCCTATTTAAGCTTGTGCCATTGCCAGCTCTAAAGATTTTATCCATAGCCATCATTTTGGAGAGCCCCTTCTTTGCTCCCATTTTAACTCTGTGTCCACCTGCATTAGGCTGTCATTGTTGGTCAGAAGGGTAAGATAAATGGTAGACTCTTTTGGCACTGAGAAAGAGACTGACACTGAATGTGTCGACACCCTGCTAACCTATGGAAACAAAGTGCTAAGGCTGCCATCTCATGGTCAGGCATGCCATATGCCAGTTTACCACTGCCAAGTCACCAGAGGCCTGATCCAAAGCCCACTGAAGTCAATGGGAGTCCTTCTATTGTCTTCAATGAACTTTGCAGCAGGTCCATAGCAACTCAACTATTCCGCCTCTGTACAATTAAAGACATCAAACTTCCTACACTCCAGTCATTTTAAAATTACAAAGGAACAATGGGCTAGTCTGAGCTAATAACAGACTTCTTGCCGCTTATCACAGGTCATTGACTCTTTAATAATATAGCAAATGGGTTTTTTGTTTCCAATTTGTATCAGCCAGGTGCTTACATGTTATTTTTGTACTTGCATTTCCTTCCTGTTTGCCTTTTCCTGTCACTCTGGCTGATTTTGTTTTCTCTGGATTCAGGAAGGAGATTTCTGCAGTCATGGGGAAGCTCCAGGGCTAAAAAAATGAACTTTCTGTAGAACATTTGCTATGTGAAATAAAGCAGAATATGCAAAATATGTTCTTACCGCATGCAAGGGCTATTGGTTTAATACAGAGGCCTGGTCTACACTATGCGTTTATACTGAATTTAGCAGCATTAAACCAAATTAACCTTGCACCCGTCCACGCAACGAAGCCCTTTATTTTGATATAAAGGGCTCTTAATACCGATATCTGTACTCCTCCCCGAGAAGGGGAGTAGCGCTGAAATCGGTATTGCCATGTCAGATTAGGGTTAGTGTGGCCGCAATTCAATCAAAGGGATGCTCATGGAGGGAGGGAGGGGGGACTGAGGACTCTAGCTATCGCACAGTCCCCACAGTCTCCGAAAAGCATTTTCATTCTTGGCTGAGCTCCCAATGCCTGAAGGGCCAAAAACATTGTCCTGGGTGGTTCAGGGTATATGTCGTCAATTTACCCCCCGCCCCTCCCATGAAAGAAAAGGGGAAAAAAATCGTTTCTCGCCTTTTTTCAATGTCACCGTATGTCTACTGCATGCTGTTGGTAGACGCAGTGCTGCAGCACTGAACACCAGCATCTCTTCCCCTTCCTTTCCTGATGGCAGATGGTACAAAATGGTTGAAAACCATCCTCATCATCCCATGAGTGCTCCTGGCTGGCATCAGTGAGGTCGGCCGGGGAAGCCTGGGCAAAAATGGGAATGACTCCAGGTCATTCCCTTCTTTAAGCTTTGTCTCCTGGAGAGGCAGACGGTGCAACAGGCTTGGTAACCATCTTCATCATAGTAGCTAGAGGCTGAGCTCCTCTCCCCCCCTCTCCCCCTTTCATGTCGAATGAAGATTCTGTAGTGCCTGGACTATCATAGCAGCGGAGGCTGCGCTCCTCTCCGCATAGCCTTTAATGAGTAATGGAGATCTGTCCTGCCTGGAATATCATAGCAGCTGGAGGCGCCTCCCCCTCATTTTATCTCACTAAAAAATCAGTGTTTCTTATTCCTGCATTCTTTATTACTTCATCAACAAATAGGAGGACACTGCCACAGTAGCCCAGGAGGGGTGTGGGAAGAGGGAAGCAACGGGTGGGGTGTTTGCAGGGCACCCCCTAGAATGGCATGCAGCTCATCATTTCTGCGAGATCTCTGGGGCTCTGACACAGACAGCTGTGCTCTCTGGTTCTCTAGTAAACTTGCCCATATTCTAGGCAGGACTGACTTCTATTTTAGATAAACATAAAGAAAGGAATGACCTGGGAGTCATTCCCATTTTGTCCATGCGCCCCGGCCGACCTTAACGAAGCCGCCAGAGCACTCATGACAGCAGCAGAGGTACAAAAGGACTGTGTAATGTCATCGCAATTTCAAAGAGCCGACAGTGCAATAGGGCTGGTACGTGTTCTGCTACCTTGCAAAGGAAAATTAATGCTGCTGTGTACCACTGCAGAACCGCGTCTGTCAGCAGCATCCAGTACACATACGGTGACAGTGACAAAAGGCTAAACGGGCTCCATGGTTGCCATGCTATGGCATCTGCCAGGGCAATCCAGGGAAAAAGGGCGCAAAATGATTGTCTGACGTTGCTTTCATAGAGGAAGGATTGAGTGACGACATTTACCCAGAATCACTCACGACACCATTTTGGCCCCATCATGCATTGGGATCTCAACCCAGAATTCCAATGGGCGGGGAAGACTGTGGAAACTATGGGATAGCTACCCACCGTGCAACGCTCCGGAAATCGACGCTAGCCTCAGTACATGGACGCACACCGCGAATTAATGTGCTTAGCGTGTACGCGTGCACTCTACTTTATACAATCTGTTTTAAAAAAACGGTTTCTGTAAAATCGGAATAATCCCGTAGTGTAGACATACCCAGAGATTCTCAGCTGTGGTTAGTGTACCACATGCTGAAGAGAGCTAGCTGGTCACCTAGAGCAAAATCCTGACCCTAATGAAATCCAAAGAAGTTTTGCCATTGACATCAATGGGGCCAGAATTTCACCTGTTCTCTTCCTTGTTTCTCACTGCTAAATCACACTAAAAGAAGCGAAGCATGCCCCAAATGCTCTCCTAATGTTACTTTTCCATGTCAGCAGTATCTGTAGTTCCTACAGAGGTGTTATGTGATGGGCGGAAAAGTGATGAATGCAACTTGGAATGTCAGGGGAGATGAGTCCACAAGATAATCTCTTTCTATTCAGATCTGGTCCATGCTATGAAAATGTTGAGAACTCTTGGCAATTTAATAGCATGAGAACCGATGTGCCTGCAACTGTTCACACCAGCCAGAATTTTCCAAACCACCCATACTCATCTAGACACCAAAGTAAAGGGTAGACTTTCCAAAAAGAGTTGGCCATACAGGTGTGTGATGGGAGCCCTTGGCTGCTGAGCAGCTTTAAAAATATGGCCCTTATTTAGCCATATGGGAATTGAGCTCTTCTGGAAATCTGGCCCAATAAGACTTTAGTCCCATCAAAGACTTTCTACTGACGTAAAATGCCAACTCAAATCTTGAGTGGTTTCTTTTATTTATATCACTACAGTGTTCTGAGATGGAATTGTTATATCTGAGTACAATTTGGGTCTGTATAGATTTGCATTTTCTGGGTCCCTAACCAACTGTCTCACTCTGACACGCACCCTCTCCACAGAAGTCAGAGTAGTTTCAATAGAAGTTTATGGCTTTGGCCCATCTCTTGTTACAGTACATGCTGGCTGTCAGCTGTTTTATTATACACACACAATTTTCCTATCTAAGGAGCTACAGCAGTGAAAAAAAAAAATCTGTGCAAGTGAGCAGAATCAGGCCTTGAATCTTGAAGACTATTCATTGTATCTTTTGTTCTCTGCACAGCAAACATAATATGAAGGAACCACATAGACACAATTGGGTTCCACCTAATGGTGTTTACTAACCATATATAGCATAAAAACCCTAATTTACATTCTACAGCTCTGGCTAATTTCTAAAACATGGAACACAATGAATGCCACCAGAAGGCTAACAACTATTTAAAGGGATACTACCCAATTACTGTACACTATACGATTCTCAAATTGTCTGGTGTTTTTCTCCAAGCAGTCACAATTTCACATAAGTCCTATGGCCAGAAGATGCAGACCAGAAAGATTGATGGGTCGATTGATGAAAAGGGAAAAGTGCTAATGGAGAGATCTGCATTTGCATAGGCTACCTACCCACAATTTCTCTAATCACCACAACTAAGCATCAACTTAGATTTGGGGGAGAGTATTCTCCAAAGGAGGCTCAGCGAGAGGGAAAAGCTTAAAGAACTCATTCCCAAGCAGCTAAGCCCAATGCTTAATTTGTGAAGAAAGGAGGTGCCAGGGATCAAGCAATAATGATGGTGACTTCATGCATACCATATGTGTGAGGTCACGCAGCATGGACGATGCCACTTTGTTCTACACCCTCCAGACAGCGAAGCCTCGCACACCACTGACAGAAGAGATGCTATGGCTGAGCCCCAGCAAGCACCAGTTCAAATTAAGCTCTGGTCAGGAATCTGCTCAAGGGTCTTAAGTAGGGCTGGGCACATTTTTTTGGCCAAAACGCTCTTTGTTGAAAAAAAAAATGTAGATTTTGGTCATCTAAAATGTTTTGTGAATTTGTACCAAATTTGCCTTTTTGGTTGGCTTGAAAAAAAAATAGACTGAAAAATTTTCAAACAAACAATGTGAAATGTTTCATTTCAAGATTTTCAAAATGTTTTTTCCGGTTCAAAATGCCTTTTCACTTCAAAATGTACTTCAACTTTATTTTTAAAAATGTATTAAAAATACCTGAGAAATGACACAATGTTTTTGAGTTGCACTAAACTAAAGTTCAATCAGAAGGTGTTTTTTTGTTTTTTTAATACTCTTTACAAAAAAAAAGTTGTTTCAGGTCAACCCAAAACAACATTTTTTTTTCAATATTTCAGTACAGCCAATGAACCAAAATAATAATAAAAAAAATTATTCACTGAACTTCTAGTCTTAAGTCTTGATTCCCCTCCTGTGGAGACTTCACAGCCAGAGATGGCTCAGAGGATTTCACGCTGAAAGCCATCACAGAGGGCAGCTGCAAAGCAGAGCTGAGTGAGTTCCAGTGAGACCCTACCTACCTAGCACCTTCATAAAGCTGAATCACTCATCTGGGTTCCGTGGTGGTGCCCCCTGGTAAGACCCGTCAAGCACCTCCCTTGGGGCTGGAGACAGACCCACAGAGAGACTCTTGGACTAGTGCTACTCACTGCTCCAAACTGAGAGTTGGGCTTGGGGGAGGGATGATATGCGGATAAGGGATGATTACAGGTGGGACATCCTCGCTGGGGGGTGGGAAGGGAGCTAGACGGACTGCTGCCAGAGCTACTCAGGGAGAAGCGGGTATTTTACTCTTTATTTGCGTATCTGTTACGTGGCTGGGTTTCCCCAAGTTTGTGATTATGTTCCCTTTCCACTAACAGATTCCCTTGTGAGGAATCTGAGAGATTGCAAGTGGGGAAGTTCTGCCTGTGAAGGGCACCCAGGGAGGTTGTATTTAGCTTTCCCAGGTTTCTGGACAGGTTGGGGGTTCAAGCTGATTTAGTTGTTTGTCAACAGGGATCCCAGATATATTGAACCTGGTCCCCATTGCTGCTACTAACCACCGGCAGAGAGGTTACAACTAGAAAATGCTCCGATTCAGACTACATCCATACTTGGAGCTAGGGTTATGATTCCCAAATTACATTGACATACTCACACTAGCTCTCATTGAGTTAGCATGCTAAAAATCATAGCGTAGCCACAGTAGCATAAGCAGCAGTGAATGGCGGCATGGACCAGCCACCCTGAGTATGTACCCATGGGATCCAGTCAGGTTTGTACTCAGGGTAGCTAGTCCATGCTGCTGCTTACTGTGCTACCATGGCTATACCACCATTTTTAGCATGCTAGGTCAATGACAGCGAGTGTGAGTATGTCTACATGAGGTGGGAATCACACTTCTTGCTCCAAGGACAGAAGCAGCCTCAAATATGAAACATCAAAATATGAAGCACTAGGAGATAGTTTAGAGAGATTGTCCAACTCATTGGAGTTATGCTGATAAAGACAGCTGGGGATATGGCCAAGAATGTGTGTCAGATAAAATCAACCCCCTTTACCACCATTATGATCAATTATTCTATAGTAACTCATACCTGTCCCAACCAGGATCACGGCCCTATTGTGCTAAGCAATGTACAAAAGTAGAATCAGAGAAGGTCCCAGCCCTGAACAGCTTCTGATATAATTAATTTTTCTGGATATGTGACAGAGTAAGATTCATCACTTGCGGTGCTGCCTACTGGCTGCCTTGGGAATTAGCTCTGCACCCTCATCTGCTGGTGTCTTACCCACTGTCCCCTCTGCTCCTGGACCCACGTCATGCCCAGGACCACAGTGTCCTCTTCATGACACTGCCCTCCATATGTGCCACACTCTACATTCTCCCCTTCCGGGGTACCTGCAATCTCTGTCCAGCTACTACCTCAGTCAGGGCCATCCCTACCCATATGCAAAGTACACAGCTGCATAGGGCACCAGGAAATTTGGGGCACCATATTTTCTGGTGCCCTGCGCAGCTGCGTGCTGCTCTGCCCCAGCCGCACCCCCACTCAACCCCCTCCCCAAAGCTCCCACCCCTGCTTCTTCCTGCCTTCGCTCCACCCCTTCCCCACCCCCACTCCACCCTTTCCCCAAAGCCCCAACCCTGCTCTGCCTCTTCTCAGTGGGAAGTGCAGCGACCCAGATCCAGCCGCGCCCTGGTGACTGCTGGGGGGGCAGTTCCTCCCTGCTTGCCAAGCCAGTCTCCCCCTCCCCCAAGCAGAGGCCTGGGGTCAGCCTCCTCCTTCCCCCAGAAGCCTGGGGCCACACACACACACCCCACAGGGGGGCTACACAGGGCCCCAGAATAGCTAGGGCCAGCTCTGACCTCAGTGGCAATTCCAGTCCTTTGTCCCAGGGCCACTTCCCATTTGGCTCCATCAGACTCCATCACCCTCAGCCTGAGGTCCTGGCAGCCCACAAGGAGCTCTCTCTAGCTCCCCCAGCTGGTCCCCGCTTGCAGTACTGAATTGTTCCAGGTGCTGGGGCTTCTTCACTCTGCTAGAAGCCTGGTCTCCTCCCCTCAAATTCCAGTCAGTTACTGATCCCTGCTCTGTCCTGCAGCTGTTCTTAAAAAGCCTGTCTGGCTATGATTGGCTACTCCTCTCAGCCCCTTTCTAATTGGCCGCCTCCAGTGTAAACTCCCTAAGGCTGCTTTTAACCCCCTTTCTGACAGTGAGGGGCAGCCATCCCATCACGGGATGGAAAGTCATTTTTTTTTGGTGACTTTTTCTTAAAATTGCAAACTTTAATGAAGATGTACAAAGTTCTAAGGTACCTGGGCCAGATCATCCTGACATACTATGAACACATGGATTATTCAAAGACTATTGTAGCAACTGAATAAAATATTGATATTTCTTCTTGGTAATGCATTTATTTTGAATAAATACTTTGCTTTATGAATGCTGGCTGCTCACTGGAAAAACCTGGCCTGGCCCTTCAGAGAACAGGACTGCAGGGGCTGAACTAAAATCAGACTTGCTAAGATTATCACAGTGGAGTACAGCCAAAATCCCCAGTCCCAAGTGACACAGTCCTGGTACTCCACCCCAAAAAAGCTGACCTGAAACCTATATGGATGCCTCAAAGAGGCCAGAAAGAGATCAGAGGTCCAGTTATCCCAGGAACTTGAATAATCCTCCCCTTTTTACATGACTGAATAGTTTTGTAAATCAAACATCTTTGATAACTAATGGCAAATATTCTGATAGGATCATTTGATGCCTCACTGCTGATTCACCTGGAGTATTTCAAATTCTGAGATGCTGCTAAACTGTAAAATATGAATGGATGAGCCTGGTACAGGGCTGGAATCTTAAACTTCAAGAAAAGTGAAATAAGCCAAACTAAAGCTCCAGTTCCTCTGAAATTTACATAATTAATGAGACATGATTTGGTGGCACATTTTCATACTTCGCATTGCAGGAAAAGCTGTTTCCTTCAGTGAGAACGCTTTTAAAGGTTAGCTAAATCCCAGAACTATTAGATAATATATACACAGCTTGTTACAAGTATTTGCTTAGTGGGGGTGGACAGCCTGGTAGAGGTCAGTAATGCACATAAATTCAAGCCTGGATAGGTTTTTGGCAAGGCTGCTGCTAATGGCAAGGATGTTATTAAGAGATTTCAATTTGAATAAAAGTAGTTATCTGTCTGCTCCAGACATTTTTTTCAGGTGGTAATGAGTTAGAATGAAAACAAGAAAAATACTTTTTATAATGGAATACTTGATTGATAAGCACCCCAAATATTCACCTGTACAGAGGGTACAAACACAAAAATATTAAAATATACAATTATTTATTTACGCCACTTCATAGTTGTGCCTGGCAATTTGCAGATGAATAATATGCACAGGTCTCTGCTAGAAAAGCTAATCTAAATAAGATGATGTAGAAATAAACAAAGTCAAGTGGAAGGGGAACATGGGGATCAGCAGCACATTACGATCAATTGGCCTGGAAGCTCCAACAGTTCAAGAACCGATATTATATTCTTATTATTATCATAGTGCCCACAATAGTGCCTGTCATGGACCAGGTTCCCACTGGACGAGGTGCAGTTTCTAGCACAGAAAGGACAATTACCTGTTCCATAACTGGCATTCTTCGAGCTGTGTTGCTCATGTCTATTCCACAGTAGGTATGCATGTTCGCCCTGTGCATTGGTGCCAGAAGTTTTTCCCCTAGCAGTACTTGTAGGGAGAGTGCCGCTGCGACCCCTAGAGTGGTGCCTCTATAGCACACTATAAGGGGAGCCACGCACTCCCCTCACCCTTAGTTCCTTCTTGCCGGAACAACTCCGACAGCGGGGAAGGAGGACGGGATGTGGAATAGACATGAGCAGCACATCTCGAAGAATGCCAGTTACGGAACAGGTAACTGTCCTTTCTTCTTCGAGTGATTGCTCTTGTGTATTCCACAGTAGGTGATTGCAAGCTATACCTGATGGATGTGGATAGGAGTTCACAGATTCCCTGGCTGAAGCACAGCTCTACCGAAACCAGCATCATCCCTGGCTTGTGAGACAATCACGTAGTGCGATGTGAACGTGTGCACTGAGGACCAGGTAGCGGCTCTACAGATGTCTTGGATAGGGCCATGGGCCATGTAGGCAGCTGGCTAGACCTGAGCCCTAGTCAAGTGCACCCTCACGATAGGTGGTGAGGGAACCCCTGCCAGGTCATAGTATGTGTGGATTCACGACATGATCCACCGGGAAAGACTCTGGGTGGAGATCAGTTGACTCCCTCATGCACTCAGCTGAACCAACAAATAGTTGCAAAGACCTGCGGAACGGTTTAGTCCGATCTAGATAAAAAGCCAGTGCCCTGCATACATCGAGCGTATGGAGGCGGCGTTCCTTGCTAGAGGCATGAGGTTTGGGGTAGAGGACAGGCAGGAAGATGTCCTGGGCCCATGTGAAAGGTGGAGATCACCTTAGGGAGGAATGCAGGGTGTGAGCAGAGCTGTACCTTGTCCTTGTGGAAGACTGTGAGGGGGGGGGTTGCAGGTAAGGGCCCTGAGCTCCGAAATCTGCCGGGCTGATGTGATACCCACGAGGAAGGCTACCTTCCATGAAAGGTGAAACCAGATTATGTGGCTATGGGCTTGAATGGAGGCCCCGTGAGAAGCAATAATACCAAATTTAGATCCCACTAAGGAACAGGGGGTTTAGTGTACGGAAAAGACTGGCCTAGCCCTTTGAGGAAACGCCTGGTCATGGTATGGGAGAAAATCGAGCAGCCCCGGACCAGTGGATGGAATGCCGATATAGCCGCCAGGTGCACCCTGACAGAGGAGGGCACCAGGCTCTGAGTCCTAAGGTGAAGGAGGTACTCAAGGATAAGCTGGAGCAGGGCAGAAACTGGGGAAGTACCCCGCTCAGCCGCTCACCTGGAGAACCTGGACCACTTCGCCAGATAGGCTGAGCGGGTGGATGGCTTCCTACTTTCTAGGAGGACACATCTGACCCCCTCTGAACACCTTCTCTCCTCTGAATCTAGCCATTGAGCAGCCACACTGTCAAGTGGAGAGTGTCCAGGATGGGATGGAGAAGACAGCCCCCGGTCCTGGGAGAGTAGGTTTGGGTGGAGCAGCAACGGCCGCGGAGGGGCCACCAGCAAGTTCAGGAGGGTCCTGTACCAATGTTGCTGGGACCAACCTGGGGCATGCCTTGTCCATTTTTACTTTCTCAAGGACTTTGCCGAGGAGACAGAACGGGGGAAAGGCGTAGAGGAGCTGGCCTGACCATGACATGAGGAAGGTGTCTGAGATCCTGTTTTTCCCCCTCCACCTCCTGGAACAGAACTGGTGGCAACACTGGTTCTGTCGGGTCGCAAATAGGTCTACCTGGGGAGTGCTCCGTGCTCAGAAGAGCTGGTGTGTGACTGCCAAGTGGAGTGACCACTCTTGTTGGGAGGAGAAAACCCTGCTCAAGCAATCAGCCTGTGTGTTGTCGACGCCTGGCACGTGGAATGCCTTCATGGAGATGTAGTGGGCTACACAGAACTCCCAGAGGCTGAGGGCTTCCCGGCAGAGGACCAAGGACCTCGCTCCACCCTACCTGTTGATGTAAAACATCACAGCAGTGTTGTCTGTGAGTACCCTGACCACCTTGCCACACAGTTGTGTTCTGAACACCACACAGGCTAGTCATATTGCCCTGAGCTCCTTGACATTTATGTGAAGGGACAACTCCATGGTCGACCACAGCCCCTGGATTTGTGAGTTCCCAACGTGGGTCCCCCAGCCCAAGTCCGACACATCGGACTTGGGGTCCAGTGACAGGGTCGGGTCCCAGAAGGGAATGCCCTGGAACATATTGGCCAGGCAGGCCCACCATGGGAGCGAGGCGATCACCGATGCCAGTACCGTGAGGACTTTGTCCAGCCTGTCCCAGGCCTGGGAGAACTGTGAGGCCAGCCAGAGTTGGAGGGGCCTCATCTGAAGTCTGGTGTGGCGGACCACATATGTGCACACCGACATGTGGCCCAGGAGTTGCAGGCATACCCTGGCTGTGGTCACAAGGAGCTCCGTAACTGAGGCTATGAGCCCTTTCAGGGTCTGGAACCTGCCCAGAGGAAGGGAGGCTCTGGCCATGAAGACATCCAGGAGAGCGCCTATAAATTCTATGTGCTGCACTTGAACCAGTGTCGACTTGGCCTCATTTACTAGAAGACCTAGGCTGGTACACATAGCCAAGAGCAACTGCACATGGTCTTGTACCTGGGACGCAAGCTACCCTTGAGCAGCCATTCATCGAGGTAGGGAAATGTCTGGACCCCCCGAGCCTGAGGTGGACCGCTACTACTGCCATAAACTTCATGAACACCCTGCGCGCGGTGGACAGCCAAATGGGAGGACCGTAAATTTGTAGTGGTCCTGTCCCACCAGGAAATGAAGGAAGCGTCTGTGCCTCTAGAATATGTGGATATGGAAGTATGTGTCCTGGAGGTCCAAGGCAGCACACCAATCATCAGGGTCCACAGAGGGTATGCTACATGCCAGAGAGACCATGCAGAACTGGCATTTGGCCATGAACCAGTTGAGGTCTCGCAAATCCAGGATAGGCCGAGCCCCCCTTTCGCCTTCGAGATAAGGAAGTAACGGGAGTAAAACCCTTTCCCCTGGAACTCCCTTGGAACTCTCTCCACAGCTCCCACGTTGAGGAGCCGACCCACTTCCTGCTCTAGCAGGGGCAAATGTAATGGGTCTCCCATGCCATCTGGGGGTGAGAAAAATTGCAGTATGTAGCCCCAGGAAATGGTGTTGACGATCCTGCAGTCCAATGTTATTCAGGATCATTTCATAAGGAACGCACACAAGCGGTTGCTGAAGACAAACTTTACTGGTAGGAGAGGGTCCTCTTGGGGGACACCCAGGTACTCTCCTGCAAGCAGTCAAAAGTGCCTCTTGCCTTGCTGCTTGCCCCTCAAGAGCCCAGGTTGTGGGGCAGAGTGAGACTGCCTTTGAAGGCGCCTGCTTTGGGTCTTGGCCCTCTTGTAGGCGGGCTCATATTTTGGCTGGGGAGCCAGGCCAGAAGACTGTGGCTTAGGCTTCTCCTTGGATGGGACGTAAAGCCCGAGGGTTTGAAGGGTGGTACACGAATCCTTGATACCATAAAGTTTCACATCTGTTTGTTCCGTGAACAAGTCCTTGCCATCAAAGGGAAGATCCTGCATCACAGACTGTGCTTCCATGGAGAGCCTGGACAGCAGTAGCCTCGACAACCTGCGCATGGACACCACCAAGGCCATGGGCCAGGCAGCCATGTCAGCTGCATACAATGCCACCCACAAAGCAGCCTTCGCAGCAGCAGCACCCTCCTCTATGAGCACCTTGAATTCCTTCCTTTCACTAGCCGGAAGGGAAGGTTCGAATTTAGGCAGTAACTCCTACAGATTAAACTCATAACAGCTGAGGAGGGCTTGGTGGTTGGCTGCCCGGAGCTGGAAACTGGAAGACGAATAAAGTTTCCTACCAAACGAGTCCAACCTTCTAGAGTCTTTATTTGTGCTCCACCTTCTTTGATATTGGTGCAAGGGAGGCCGGCATTTGCCAGAGGGCATTGGAAATGTTGGCTACCCCTTTGTGCAGAGGCAGGGCCACTCTGCCCCATACCCAGGGCTGGCTCCAGGCCACAGCACGCCAAGCACATGCTTGGGGTGGCACGCCGCAGGGGGTGCTCTGCCGGTTGCTGGGAGGGCAGCAGGCAGCTCTGGTGGAGGTGCCATAGGCGTGGCTGCGGATGGTCCGCTGGTCTCCCAGCTCCGGTGGACCTCCCGCAGACATGCCTGTGACAGCTCCACCGGAGCTGCGGGACCATCAGACCCTCCGCAGAAAGGCCTGCAGGAGGTCCACCGAAGCTGTGGGACCGGCGAGCAGCAGAGCGCCCCCCACGGCGTGCCGCCATGCTTGGGGGGGCGAAATTGCTAGAGCCGGCCCTGTCAATACCGAAGGCAAAAGCACACTGAAGAGTGAATCTGGGGGTCCCTCCATCTCCTCAGCTTGGAGATGGAGGCTCGACGCTACTCGCTTCATTAGCTCTTGGTGAGCCCTGAAGTCCTCCTGTGGTGCAGAGGGGGGTAGGGCTGCAACCTTGTCATCCGGCATGGGGGAGGAGGCTGGTACGGCGCTCTGCACGTTGGTCGGCACCGCAGGATCTACCCCTTGGTCGGACTCCGCGTGCAGTGCCAAGGATCTGTGACCCGTCGACCTATCCTGTGGAGGCCTTGATAGTGAGGCGGAGGGAGCCTCCGAAGCCCCTGCTAACAAATGAGTCCCTGACTGGGCATGCGTGGTGGGCCAGGGGGTCTACTGGCACCATTGGCCCTGCCACTGGGGACCCTGACATTGACTATGCTGCTGGTCAGATTGGCCTGGCTGAGATGTAGGGGCCCTCATGTGGGTCGAGGTCAGGGTTACCAATGACCTATTGGTACCCTGGGAGTGGTACAATTGATGGTGCCGAGAACGACATCTACCACGGGACCAGGACTACAATGTTGAGGAATGGTGCCATCTCGAGCTAGTACTTCTTGAGACGCTACGACGCTGAGATTCGCGAAGGTGCGGAGATGGTGCTCCCCACCAGGAGTCATGGGCACAGTGCCTGTAAGAGAGAGCTGGAGCACGAACAGCCACGGCGTCCGTGTCGAGAGTGGCTACGATAGCTCCAACAAGAAGGAGAGCACCTATGGCGCCTATGCCTGTCCCATTGATACTATGCTCAGCATGGAATGGTGCCTGGAACACCGTTCAGACAGCACCCGACCAGACAACATAGTGGGTGACGAAAGCGGAGGCCGGAGACTGTGTCCTGACAGAACATTGACTGGCGAGCAGGCCCGAGAGCAATCCCATGACTGGATCTGCGTCAGGTCAAGGTCGACTGTCTAGAGCCCAGGAGTGGCTTGCCTATAGAGTGGGGTCCGGGCGCTAGTGGTGCCCTCGGTACCTGTAGAGTTAATGTCTTTGGACACCTGCAGGTCCTCAGGCGTCGAAGGCATCCGGACATCCAGAAAGGCTTGAATTGATGCTGCGCGGCTGCTCCACTCAACATGAGTCGGAGCTCTGGAGCCGGGGGGATAGGGGGCAGGAAAACTCGGGCTGCCCGACGTGGGTCTAGCCTCTCCCCCTGCTTTCTCTCGGCACCACTGAGATGACAGGGCCTTTCTCTGTTTCTTAGATAGAGAGAAGTACCGGGCACCGGAAAGTGCCAGGGGATCACTGCACCTGGTGCCTTGTCTTCGGTGTGCCAAATCCGCTCGGCACAGCAGAGTCGGTGCCATCGCCGACTCCATGAGAAGGGCCCGAAGTCTAATGTCTCTTTCTATTTTAGTTCTAGGTTTAAAGGACCTGCAGATCTTACAGCAGTCACTAATATGGGATTCACCCAAGCAGTGGAGGCAGTCTGCGTGCAGGTCACTTCTGGGCATCCAATGCCTGCAAGAGTCACATGATTTAAACCCTGGGGCATGCCTCGGCCCGACTGCTAACTGAACTGAATTGAAACTCGTTGAACTAACTAATGGTTACCACTAACAACAAACAACAAGTTCTGGGATGAGCTGCAGCGAAGCTGGAGCAGTAGTTCCGATGCACCATCACTGGTGGCAAGAAGGAACTGAGGGTAGGGGGAGAGTGCGGGTCCCCTTATAGTGCGCTATAGAGACGCCACTCCAGGGGTCGCAGCGGCGCTCCCCCTACGGGTTCTGCTAGGGGAAAAAAACTTCCGGCACCAGTGCATGTGGCGAGCATGCACACCTACTGTGGAATACATATGAGCAAGCACTCGAAGAAGAACAAAAAGACCCTTCCAAAATATTTGTTCTCTCTGCAGCAGCCATAAAGAGATCAACCATATATTCCATCCAAGGTGTTGCCAGGCCTTGGCCCATGCTCAAGTGTGACAGCATAGGATCACAGTGAAAGTGGAGTTTGGATAATTTTTCCCAGGAAAGGGGGACTGGGGTTGGTAGGAATCAGTGAGTTTGTTGGCATCACATACATGTTTCCTGAGAAATGTACAGACTATTTCACTCTCCGTGGAGGTCAGGAGATGGTCTTCTCAAAAATCTGTCAGCTATGAACCCAGGTTTCCTTCACTGGCTTTCACTTGCCATCAAGGACTAGCTTCTTTCTCACATGTACACCTTTCTTGGAGCTTCCTGCTGTATGGTTAGGCGAAACCCCAACAAGAAACATGGAGTATGAATACTCTCTGAGCCAGACTGATTTCCTCAATTTTAGCACCAGGGGACTAGTGAATCCTTAATTGGACTGCTGCTGTGAACAGCAAATTGTTGTTCAGTTTACATTTTTGTTATTGATTTGTATTACAATGGCACCAAAGGGCCTCAGCTGAGATCGAGGCCCCATTGTGCCAGGTGCTGTACAAATGTACAATGAGACACAGTCTGTCCCCCAAAGAGTTTACCATCTAAATAGACAAGATGACAAAGTGTGGCAGAAAGGAAGCATTAATATTCCCATTTCACAGATGAGGATCTGAGGCACAAAGAGATGTAGGAAGAGAGTCCGAGTTTCGCCCAGAAGAGCATTCTTCCTGTGTCTTTGCTTTTTTGATTGGTGGCTAATGATTATGTGCCCAACTGAGAGAAGTAAGACCCCAAGGCTTATTTAATAGCCTGAATGACATTTACAAGCAGCAAGCATTTGGTGAGGAGGATCCTATGGCTTTTACTGAAAATCTTGCTCTCTGGACCTGAATCAAGGCACGCTGCTACTTTTAAAATATGAATTACTGATGTATTTGATGTAAGATCAGAACTTTAATTAAAAACAGAGTTTTAACTTTGACTTCTGCTGCACACACGAACCCCCCCCCCCCCCACCACCACCACTGCAACTGAAGTTTTAATCTTTCCCTGGTTTGGTGTATCTAACTGAGAAGCTGTTAAGAGTTGCATCACATTTTGCATATTGCTTTGCTAACATTATAGGAGATTATGAAAAGCATATATCATCTGGCACGACAAGGAAAACGTTTACAGGGCACATTTTACCCAGAGCTGATTATTACTCATCTGATTTTTATTGTTTTTTAGAACTTAGTGCTTGCAAAGACTGTCTGCCCTGGAGCCTGGTGTCCTCTGTTTATCAGCTAGCTAGATTCATAGATCCCAAAGCCAGAAGGAACTACTGTGATCACTTAGTCTGCTCTTCTGTATAACCCAGGCCATAGGACTTCCCTGAACGAACTCCTGTTTGACCTACAGCAGACCTTTAAAAAAAAAAAAAATCCACCACTGATTTAAAAACTGCTGGTGCTTGAGAACAGACCATAGCCCTTGGTAAAACTGTTACCAGCTGGATGGATGCAGCGCAGGGAGAGGCAGCAGCAACACAAACGTTTTTGTATCACCAGGTGGATGTGCCTTAGCCCTCACCTGCAGCAGCTGCCTCGAGGAGTGAAAGATTAGCTCCATCTCCACGTCTGTTCATTTCTTGGCCTGAGCTATTTTACCAATGAATGTGCCTTCTGGTGGTAGCTTTTTGTGGTGTGGAGTGGACACCGCTCCACAAGTGGAGCTGGTGAGGAAGGGCACTGGAGCTATGGAGAAGAGCTGGGAAGAGTCAAAGGACAGAGGATGAGGAGGAGAAATGGGCAGGCGGATGGAGGCAGAGCTGCTTCTGATGTCACAAGCCTAGCTGCCAACTATCTAGATGCCATTTTTCTTTTTAACAAAAGGTCCAAACTCCTGCCACAGGACCTACATCAAATTATACTTTAAAACTGGGTAAGAATTGGGATGAAGATGGGCTGCCTCACCATATCCACCTGAGATGACAAACTGCTCATACCAGCAAACTAACTCACAATCACTGTCCCCAGTGCAGCTACTTACCTGCCATGTGACCTTGGGTATTTCATGTCATGTCGCTGTACTTGTGCTCCTCCCTCAGCCTTTGTCTGGCCAGTCTATTTAGAGTATAAACCCTTAGACTGTAAGCATTATAAAATCTTTGATCATAGATTAGCATTGCAAGGCTCAGAGACTGGCTCTCACTATGTGTTTGTGCAATACCTAGCACAAAGGGATTTTCCAGTCCACTGGCATATCTGAAAAAATATATATAGTTTTAGGTCAAACCTATAAATATTTTTTTTTAATTTTTTGAGACTCAAAAAGTTAAAAATATTATTGCAGGTAAAATGAAACATTTAGGTCAACCAAACATGAAACATTTCATTTTGATTTTGAACACTTAAAAAATGATTATTTTAAATAAAATTAAAGGAATTTTTGAAGTGAAAAGTCATTTCAAAAGGAAAAATCAAAATGTTTTGTTTTGAAAATACTGACAATTTTTTATATCTTTTAAGAGGGTGGGGTTGGTTTTTTATCAGAGTAATTGAGGAAACTCATACACAAATTCACAGCATGTTTCAGTATCACCACATCTGCATTTCACACACACACACACACACAAACGGGCTTTGTACAAAATAATTTGCCCAGCTCCAGGTGCTGCTGGAATTGCTAACAGTACATCCTTCTACTCGGTCAGCATGCTGCTGTTCATTGCTCTTCCTGTGCTTTTCTTCAAATAAAACAGCACATGATCACTGTATTGTTTAACCAGGGCTTACTTGGTAGCTCTACTGACTGAGTGCAGTTCCTACTGCAAAAAGCATGAAGCAGCGCTCTGGCACAGCACGCTGTCTTTTGAAGCAGCGGCACAATTCCATGTGTGTTTTCCTGAAGGCTCTCCCAACTGCAAACAGCTTGCAAGGAGTAAGTTTGTTCCCTTTTAGTTTATTGGCACTTTTGTTAATTACACGAGGATCACTGTGGAGGAGCCACTCATAGCTATCAATATATTTGAAATTAGGAAATAAGGAGTTAAATGGGGGTAATTTTTTATCCCCTGACTTAATAGAAGAGTTGAGCTGTGTGTTTTGACATCATGGAGAGAAATATGGTCCATCATCTATCAGGATTGATAACATATACAAGGCTGGATTGTCATAGGCACTCTAGGCCTGTGCCAAGGTCCCAAAGACCTGAAATTATCTGGATTACTTTTAAAAACAAAACAGATGATTTTTATGCACACACAGCTTCAAAAAGCTTGAAAATGTAAACCATGCATAACTAATGCAAAGACATCTGCCTGAGCCTGCAGGCAGCCTGGAACAATAGCTCTTAGAAGCATGATCTGCCCCATTCATTTCTGAGGCATGGTAACTCCAAAGCCCATTGTTCTGAGGGACCTCACCAACACCACTGCACGCTTGGCAGGAGAAAAAAAAAAAAGAAATCAAGGATACCAACCACCTTTCCAAACAGATACAACTCAGTATGTATGGTAAGTAAGGGAGGGGCCTGGCTGCCATCTCTACCTTTCTGGGGAAAAGAGGCGGTCCCAGGCTGCTGACAGTAGAATCAGGCCCACAGTTTCAGTTTGCACTCTCCAACTCCCTTGACTGGCAGAGTCTGAGCTTGTCATGAATGCAATTCACTCACCTCCTGCTCAGCGATGACACCTCTGGCTAATTAATGAGTTGTCCTGACAGCAGGGGTGAAAGTGAGCCGGTACAGCATACTGGTAAGAACCCAGCCTGTACCCAGCCCACATTAAAGCGCTGCCACGGCAGCGCTTTAATATCCTTGCCCCTTTTGCCTACCCTGGCCCCCTGCTGGTAAATGTCCTGAGTTACATTCACCCCTGCCTGACAGACTCAGAAGAAAGTCCCATATAGTCCTCCTTGGCTGGAAGAATACCAGCTGGGCCATAGGACATGAAAGGCTGGGGAAAATTAGCAGAGCTGGTCAGAAAGTTTCATTCTAAAAGTCTGATAAAAGAAATGTTTTTCTCCATGACAATTTTTTTTTGTTGAAAACCTGAAAACACAAAACTGAAATTTTGGAGGTTTTCAACAACTCAAAAAAAATAATAGAAATGTTTCCATTTCTGGCAACCACAACACCAAAATTTTATATTTCAGGTTTTGAGTTTTTATTAGGGCTGTCAGTTAATTGCAGTTAACTCACATTGTTGAAAAATAGTATCCCAATTGAAGTTTATTAAATATTTTTGATGTTTTTCTACATTATCAAATATATTGACTTCAATTACAACACAGAATACAAAGTGTACAGTGCTTATTTTATATTTTTATTACAAATATTTGCACTGTAAATGATAAAAGAAATAGTATTTTTCAATTCACTTCATACAAGTATTGTAGAGCAATCTCTTTATCGTGAAAGCGTAACTTACAAATGTACTTTTGTTATATAACTGCACTTGAAAACAAAACAGTGTAAAACTGTAGAGCCTACAAGTCCACTCAGTCCTACATCTTATTCAGCCAACCAGTAAAACAAACAAGTTTGCTTACATTTATGGGAGATAATGCTGCCCCTTTCTTATTTACAATGTCACCAGAAAGTGAGAACAAGAATTTGCATGGGACTTTTGTCGCCAGCATTGCAAGGTACTTATGTGCCAGATATACTAAACATTTGTATGCCCCTTCTTGCTTCGGCCACCATTCCAGAGGACATGTTTCCTGTCTGTTACAGCTATCCCCCTATTCCATTTTGTTTCTTACAGCTGTCCCCATACTCCATTTTGTTTTTGTTCTCCTCCTGTGACCGCCCCTCCCTGGCTGTTAAGTTGTTTATCAGGGCCACTGCCCTTCTCAAAGGGAGGACCCCTTAAGTTGTTTACCAAGAGCCATTGCCCTTCTCAAAGAATGGCCATTGTGCTAAGTTATCTGGGGACCACTGCCCTGCTTTCAAAGGGTTAGTCCTGTGTCCACCTTGTTAAAACCTGGCGTTTGGTAGGTTAGGGTAGGCATGTCCAGAGCAGCCAAAACTATTGTCTTTTAAGATCTGGGCATGAGTCCATAGGCCTCATGTGTTTTTGAGTCACTATTGCACAGGACTCGGCCCAGGGAACGTCTCTTGCTCACCATACAGGTTTTTCCTGCCATCCTCTACCTCCCTGCTATAAAAGGAGCCAATCAAAAGTACTGGGTGGGAAACTGCCTAAGTTTGCCTTTAACAAACAGACATTTTCTTGATCAGAACCCCAGAGAGGTCCTTGCTTTTGCACCTGGTGATCAGCTAGGGGTCTTTGGCGGCCTCTCCCCGCTCTCGTTTTTTTAGAGCGTACCCCCAGTTTTTTAAACCCCCTCCCACAACAACGAATTTTTGCCTGGAAAATCTCCTGATTACTGAAAGCGAATTGAGTCCTCTCTCCATCCTCGATGCTCACTGCTGTTTCCTGTCTCTCTGTTTGCTGCTCTCTTGGGGGCTGTAAGAATCCTCCTGTTGAAACCTCTCTATACTTTTATTTTAATTTTAGCTGCTGGCTCTGTCTCCCAGCACACGACCAAGCTAAACTCGGTCTGTGTCTTAAAACCTCTCTAAACTCCGCAGCACTTTGCACTAAAATAAAGTTTGTGCAGTGCTAAGCTCTGCTCCTGTGGGCTTTGCCTCGGGCTCTCTGCTTTCAGCTGTATCCACTGCTGCAGCACCATCCTTGGCTTCCTTGGGAGCTGATCCGACTGCCAGCTTGCAGCCACCCACCCACCACTTCTGCTGCTAAGGGACCTATTAGAATCAGGTTCTTAGTCTAGAAGTTGTAATTCATTTTGCATAGCTGTGGTTAAGTTAGGTTTTAGAGAATTGTTGTATTGTGCTCTGTAAGTTAGGTTTAAAAAATTGTTGCTTTGGGTTCTGTTACTTAATTTTGTAGTCTTGGTTAAGTTAGATCATAGATAAGATTTGCTGTGTTCTGTATCAATTGTGGTTAGTCTGTCTTCCCGCTGCCCCAAACCTCATTGTAGTACTGAAGTCTAGCATAAAACCCTTGGTTCCCTTTTTCTCTCTAACACACCTCACATTTTACATTTACACTACTGTGACACATTTTACCCATAACTGTTAGTTGGCTATATGCTGCTGTGGAACACAGCTATATGCTGCTGTTCGTGGGGGGAGTTTAATTGTTAGCTACCTGTACATTTATACTTCAGTGTTAATTGGGTTACCAACTGTTTGTACCCCACTGTATTGTACCCACTATTGAAACCCCCTATACTTTTACTAAAAGCAACCTCCCAATTGTCTACCTTAACAAACTCCATACCCTCACTAAATCTAATTTCCTGTTTTGCATTTTCTTAATTAAGTTTATTTTACACACTACAAGTGCAGTAGATTTCTCCCAAGATCCCTACCTGCTCAGCAGGGTCACTTCATGCTGATGACGCTCGTTAAAACTTGCATTAAGTTAAATTGTACTGAACTCCTTGCGAGAAATTGGAAGCTCCTGGTCTGTTTTATCTGCAATTCCTGCCCTATGTTTCCAGTATGCTTGTCTTGGATGATGAACCCAGGACTGTTGTCATTTTGAAACACTTTCACGCAGATTGACAACACACAAAGATGTACCGCAATGGAGTATTCTAAGGATCAGCTATGGTACTTGACCAAGGTTTTAAAGAATCTCAAGGTGCCTTCCAAAACCTGAGAGGGATGAGTGTGGGCATGCTTCTTCAGAGAGTTCTTTAAGAGCAACATCTTCAATTGAGGAAACTACAGAACCCAAACCCAAAAGAAGTTGTTCTTCTGTTGGTGGCATCTGACTCAGATGGTGAACATGAACATGCCATTGGTCGCACTGCTTTGAAATTACAAGCAGAAACCCATCATCAGCATGGGACGCATGTCCTCTGGAATGTGATTGAAGCATGAAGGGACACATGAATCTTTAGTGAGGATGGCAACTTATGACATAGAGGGCCACATCCAAGCCTCAGCACTTTATTTGGCCCTCAACAGCTTCTCTGCTGGGGAGCCAGGCGTCGGGGTCTTGCTTCGCATAGCTCCCAGCGAGTGGTCATATCCCTTCCTCCAGCTCACCAAGGGCTTCCAGGGGGCTCCACACGCTGCCCCAACCCAAGCACCACTTCCCACAGCTCCCATCTGGCTAGCAAACGGGCCAGTGAGCTGCAGAGGTATGTCTGTGGACAGGGCAGTGATGCAGAGCTGCTGGCCAATGCTCCGCGTTAGGAGCCTCGAGGAGGGACTTCTGCTGTTTCACGAGGAGCTGCTTGAGGTACAATTGCCATCTAGATTCCTGCACCCGACCCCCTTGTGCGGTTGGGGTGGCCAACCCCTTTGCCGACCTGTCTTTTCCTGTCGGGCCTGGAGCCCTGAAGGAAGATATGAGAAAGAAACAGCAAGAAGACAAGAAGTAAGGGGGAGGGGTGGACGGTAGAGAGGTGCGGGTAGACGAAAAAAGTGCAGGGTAACTAGGGATGGGAGCCCGGCGGTAGTCCCCCTGCTTCGGAACCCCCTCAAGTCCGCACCCTCCTGCACCCGAGCCCACACACCCCCGAAGCCTCATCCCCCACCTGCACCCAACCCCCCTGCCCCAGCCCAGAGCCCCCTCACACACCCTGAACTCCTCATTTCTTGTCCCACCCTAGACCCTGCACCCCCAGCCGAAGCTCTCACCCCGTCCCGCACCTCAGCCCCCAATGTCATGAGCATTCATGGCCCACCATACAATTTCCATACCCAGATGTGGCTCTCAGGCCAAAACGTTTGCCCACCTCTGCTTTAGCGCATCTGGCACGTAAATATGTTGCAACATCAGCTATGACAGTGCCATGTGAATGCTTGTTCTCACTTTCAGATGACATTGTAAATAAGAAGCGGGAAGCAATATCTCTTGCAAATATAAACAAACATGTTTGTCTGAGCGATTGGCTGAAGTAGGACTGAGTGGACTTGTGGGCTCTAAATTTTTCATAGAATCATAGATTATTAGGGTCGGAAGGGACCTCAGGAGATCTAGTCCAATCTCCTGCTCAAAACAGGACCAATCCCCAACTAATTCTCCAAATGGCCCCCTCAAGGATTGAACTCACAACCCTGGGTTTAGCAGGCCAAGTTTTATATTGTTTTATTTTTGAATGCAGGTTTTTTGTACATAATTCTACATTTGTAAGTTCAACTTTCATGATAAAGAGATTGCACTACAGTACTTGTAATGGGAGAATTGAAAAATACTATTTCTTTTGTTTATTACAGTGCAAATACTTGTAATCCAAAATAAGGGGAGCATTGTATATTTTGTATTCTGTGTTGTAACTGAAATCAATATATTTGAAAATGTAGAAAACATCCAAAAATATTTAAATGGCATTCTATTATTGTTTAACAGTGTGATAAATCATGCGATTAATCATGCGATTAATCACAATTCTTTTTTTTTAATAGCATGATTGATCACAATTCATTTTTTTAATTGCTTGAAAGCCCTAGTTTTTATATTTTCACTGAAAACTTTTGAAGAATCTGTGATGAAAAGTTTGAAGAAAATTAAAAAGTTTTCACAGACACAAATAAACATTTCCCTGCCAGCTGCATAAATGAAGCACCTCAGAGCTCTGCACAGAATATTGATGACACTGAAGGAGGGAAAAGGTTTTTCTTCGGTTTCCTGCGTCTGATTCTCCTCTGCCTTGCATCTTGTATAGTGATTTACACCTACATAGAGAGGTTGTGAATGGCTCCCAGATCAAGGAGTTTTGCATTCACTTTGCACAGACATGAAGGACTGCAAGAGACACCAAGCAGTGGACAAGCCAAACACGCCAATTGCATTTTTCTGTCTTCTAATAATGGCTGAAAGAACCATAAAAGTATAATGAGGGGTGGAGAGAGGGAATTATTCCTTTACTAGAATGGACAGGTAAAGCCAGCTAGCTTTCTTTGGCTGCCTAGTACAGGCCTGAAAAGGAAGAGGAGAGTAAAATGAAGGAATGTAGATAATTAATTTCCAGAGAGAGTGCACTATTTATGAATAATAGAAGTTACCCTTTTCCTCTCAGGCAGGATTTCAGACTGGGATTTACATTATTCAGGATTTTTGAGGTAGAGTAAATGGTAATTTTTCAGTGGGAAAATAGAATTTCTTCAACATAATCATTCACAAAAATAAAAATCCACTGCTGATGTTTCATCATTTGAATTTAGCTGGCTTTCAGATGGCTATTACAGAACAAGGAAATAATATGACTACGGTGCGGCATTAAAGCATTTGCTGGGTAGCAAATGCTGTAGCTAATGTTGAAGTGCAGCTTTGCATACTTAAAACTTTCAGAAAGTTTCATCTTCCAAGTCTCTGAATTATACGTCTGAAAAACCTGAGCCAGATTTTTTCCCATTGATTTTGAAGGTAAAATGTCCTTTGCTTCCCCCACTTTTAGAAATTGTAAAAAGTGTCTAAAGGGGCCTATAAATAGTCTTCAAAGAGTGTATCACTTCCATTGGCAGGTCTGGAAGCTGAACTGATCTTGAGAAAGACATATCAATTTCAGACTAGCATATTGTGAATATACAGGCCAACATTTCCTGAAGACTACATGAAATACTGACTACATGTGTGCACAGCTTGGGAAGTGTCCACTTTCCATAAGAGGTTTTGAGGTAGCAGTGAAAGTACATGGGCTGCTCCTTCACATGAACTATGTCATCCCCCATGGACAGACCTCCAGCTCAGCGTGCAATGCTGTCAATGTTTATTAGACTTCATAGTCATTTCAATCTTCCTGCGCTCTCAGACTTTACTTCCTAGAATGCACTGGAAGCCACAGATCCCAGGAAATTGGAGACAGTGAATTGGAACATCTACTGTCTGAGTAGGACTCTTTCTTACACCATATATTTAGTTCTTGTTTTACCTGAAAATCTCTATGGATGACTGGGGAGGTTATGATATAAAGGAAATTATGAATATGAGACCTGATTGACAAGGGGAGAGATTTTTATTGGCACTGTTTAAAATTATGAGGGGGGTGTATTTCTTAACCCCTATTTAACTCAAATGCCTGAGAAACACCTGGGATAAAATATATCTATCTTAAATATTCAGCAACTCAGCCATTCAATTCAGGGCTAAGAAAGCTACCAGATTCCATCTCCAAGTCTTCCAATGCATCTTCCAGCAAAATGATGGGAGAACAGATATGACCTTTGTGATCATTTTAAAATAAAAAAAACACAAACAGCACCTTCCCTTCCTCTTATTAAAGAAATGATTCCCAGGCCATCTTATGAATCACAATGAACCAAAGGTTACCTTAGACCCTCTCAGATCCATGGGATCTGTACTTAAACTGCCACTTCTTGTGGGATCAATGGCAGTCTCTATGTCCTGGAGCCTCCCATGAAATTTCTCTTTAGCCACATAGGTGAGTCCATGCCTGGGACTTGCAAGAAAGAGGGTGTTTTGGTGACTAGTATATATTTTTTCTTCTTCTAGGACTTTACGCAGTGTGTTAGGCATAGGATTAAGTGGTATTAAGCAGGGTCTGATAACGCAGGAGTAAAAACCTCGAACAACTGTACATATTGCAGAGTCTTACAACTCGAATATTTAACAGCTAAAGGTGTCCAGGGCCATGATCTTACATCTCATTCAAGGTGGAAGTCAGTGGAATGATGTCTGTTTGCAGCAAAGGAAGATCTGGTAGCATTTGTCTTCACTGCACAGGCACAGATTTTATACTAAGTGTGGCTCTCACTGTATTCCTTTGTTACTAACCGATTCCACACCAAAAAAAAAAAGCTTTAAAGGGGAGAAGAATGAGTTAAAGAGAATTAAGGAATATATTAAGGAAATATGGAAAAGGGCCTGCACTAGCATTAAGTTATATAACTAGGGCTGTCACTAACAATAAAAGGGGAAAGGGAGAAAATACTGCATAAATAAAACAGCCGTGAATTGTTATGACAGCAGTGCTGTCAGATGGAAAACTTGAACGTCTGTGTATGTGCCCACACATAAGCAGCACACATTGACCCTGTGCTTTCTGACTTTCAGCACAAGGGCCTAGGAGTCTTCATCCAGGTTTGGCACCGGATTCGCATGGAAATCCATTAAAGTCAGTCATCCGAGGTAAAATCTCAAGCTTTTAGAAGCAGTGAAAATGGATTGTGCCCTATGTTCAGCTATGAAGCTGTTTAGGGCAAATTAAGTCTTTTTGTTCTGTACAGCACCTAGCACATTGGGGTCCTGTCCATGACTGGAGTTTGTAGGCATTGCCACAGTACAAAAATAAATCATAATGAATCATTAGCCATAGGCACAAGTCACAAACTGTGGATCTGGATTTCAAGAAACTGCAGTCTGAGAGCATTTAACCTGGAGTCTTGATTCAGGCCAAATATGAAGACACGTTTTCATCTTAGTTTACGTGGGTGTAAATCAGGAGGAGAAGTTCCATTGAAATCACTGATGGACACCAGGGGAAATGGGGTCAGGATCTGTCCCACAGACATTAACTGCAACCTTCAAGAGATTTGTTTATTGTACAGCAGCCAGTTAGAAGAGAAAGGATGGTCCAATGGTTAGAGTACTAGTGTAGGACTTGGGTTCAAATCCCTGCACCACCAAAGACTCCCTGTGACACCTTGGACAAGCTGTTTGGCCTCTGTCTCAGTTTCCTATCTATAAAATTAGGATGGCAACCCTTCTCTTCCTCATGAGAGTCTTGTGAGGATACATGCATTAAAGATTGGGAGGAGCTCAGATCCCATGGGAATGAGGGTCATAGATAGGCCAGCCCAACCATGAAAGAAGGCATGAAGAAGATAGTGGGATGAAATGATGGAGTTGGGGATGACATCTATCTAGACAGGACACTTCATTACAAAATTTTTAAAAAGTCCAAATCCTTGGGAATATGTTGTGATTTGCTGCCTTCCCCTTACCAGTGATTTCAGTTTAAATGATTTCATTCTTATTGGAAGAGGGTTTGTGTTGGACTTTTGCTGTTCTATATTTTCCTACAGCACATGTTCCATTCTGGCTTTTTCCCGTGGCTTCCTTGCCTTAGCCAGCACCTCTGGCTCTAGCAATACTCTTCCTACTATGACAATGAGTCCATGCAAGGACTGACTGACAGAGAGTCACAGTGGTCTAATAAAGATGCACCATTTTAAGTGAGTAAACCTGCAGAAAAGTGACTTTAATCAACAAGGTGAATGATTTTTTTGTAGTGCATCAAAATACCTTACTGACTAGGAAGACAGGGTGATGCTGACAGAATGCTGAGAGTTAGGAAAAAGAGGAGAATTAAATGCTGACAATGGCTCTGGTTATTCTCAAGGAACAGTCAGGTTCTGTATTCCATATGGGTGATATGTTTGAAATGGAGATGAAGAATCCAGGCCACATTCTCTGCTGGTGTAAACTGGCACCATTGGCTTTAATAGAGTGCACCAATTAAACATTCTGGCAACTCAAAATGTGATTCTGCTGGTACGGAACTAAGGAACACCCGAAAGCTATGAGACTTAAAACCCAAATCAAATTGTGATGAAGGTTAAGCATTATACCAATTTCAGTGATGATATTTTAAAGGAAAAGTAGGTATTTTACACTCTACAAATCTTTGGTACCTGGATCCAAAATTTCTATACTCTGCAAAATTCTTTACTCAGGCAAAAATTGCAATTCAATAAGAGTGAAGGACAAACTAAAGATTGCAAGGTTTGGCCCTGTGAGTATAAGTAAGTGATGGCTAAACCCCAAACATTCAGAGGTTCGAAAGTCTCTTTATGTTTCTTTAAAGATGTGGGCCCAAGTGCATTATGGGGGCCTAAAACAACTGAAAGTTAATATTTTGGCATTAGAAAATCACCATCCCTAAGTTGGAAGGTAGCTGGAAACTGTAAATTAATTATCAGCCATCTCTGCTAAGAAATAGATAATATTGGTTTTTACTCAGCCGTATTATGAGCAGAGTCCCTTGAGCTTCTGTAGGAGAACTAAAGAGCATAATGCAAAGAGCCCTTATTTTCAGTCAATTGATATTTGTCCCAAAAGTGAAGAACTAAAAGGAGCAGCTAATGACCGGTTCCTTCTGAAAATTAAAGACACCAGAAGAACAAAAGCCCTAGTGACTGAACATGCCCAATTTATATTAACAGAGTGGAACTAGCTGAAGGGATATCACACAAATCCTACACATGGGTAGGAAAAAAAAAAATTGTCCTCCAAAAATTTCTTTTTTCCAGACTACATTTTATGATTTTGTTCAGTGCGTGCTGCCCTCTTAAGGCAGCCACCTTCATCTGTGACTCTTGTTCTTCTCTCCCTTTGTTTCTCTCATTTTCTGTATTACTGGGAGCTACTTGATCTGCCCTTTATTAGATTACTGCATAGGGCAATATCCTGACCCTACTGGAGTCAAATAGCTTTGCCATTGACTTCAAGAGGGTCAGGAATTTACTCCCTGTGTTCTGCAGGACAAGTGGAACTGTAAGGCTTCATGGTGCAGGATTTCAAAAGTGCTGCTTCTGGACCTAGGCAAAATCAGAAAGAGCGGAGATATGTGAAAATGGAAAAACCAAACCAGTTATCCATATATGCACCAGCAAGTTATCTGTATGCAAAGGAAATATAGAAAGAACAATAAGAGGCCAATATGGCTCTATCAGGAACTCTTTAATTACTTGAAAATTGAAAGGAATCCTACAAAATATAGACACGGACAAATTGCTAAGGATGAATAAAATCCAAAACAGGTTAAGATTACGTAGATGAGTTTGATGTATTCAAATCAGCATTCACCATTAGGGTACTTAAGGAACTATCTGAAGCAATCTTGGAACCATTAACAATTATCTTTGAGAACTCATGGAGGGCAGATGAGGTCCCAGAGGACTGGAGAACTGCAAACATAGTAACTATCCTTAAAAAGAGAAACAAAGAGGACTTGGGGAATTATAGACCAGTCAGTCTAACTTTGATATCTAGAAAAATAATGGGACAAATTATTAAACAGTCAATTTGTAAGCACCTAAGGCGGATCGTGACGCCATTTTAATAGGGTTGTTAGGGCTAGTGTTAGACTTGCTGGGGCTCAAGGCTGAAGCCCAAACCCCACCATTTGGGGCCGAAGCAGAAGTTTGAGGGCTGTGGCAGGCCACAGGTTACAGGCCCCCTGCCTGGAGCTGAAGCCCTTGGGTTCAGCTTTGGATCCCCATCTCCCGCTGGGGGGGCTCTGGGCTTTGACCCCCCACACACACCAGGGGTGGCAGGACTCCGGGGGGCTTAGTCTTCAGTCCCCCTACAGGGGTCATGTAGTATTTTTTGTTGTCAGAAGAAAGTCACTGTGCAATGAAGTTTGAAAACCCCTGACCTAGAGGATAATGGGGAAATAAGTAACAGCCAACTTGGATTTGTTGAACAAATCATGCCAACCCAACCAAATATCCTTCTTTGACAGGGTTACTGGGCTAGTGGATAGGGGAAGCTGTAGATGTGATATATTTTGATTTTAGTAAGCCTTTTGACACAGTCCCACAGGACATTCTCGTAAGCAAACTAGGGAAATGTGATATAGATGACATTACAGTAAGGTGGGTGCATAACTGATAGAAAGACCATACTCAAAGTATAATTATCAATGGTTTGCTGTCAATCTCAGGAAACATTCCACAGGAATCTGTCCTGGGTCTGGTACTATTCATTATTTTCATCAGTGACTTGGATAATAGAATGCAGCATATGCTTATAAAATTTGCAGATGACGCTAAGTTGAGAGGGGGTGCAAGCACTTTTGGAGGGCAAGTTCAGCATTCAAAATGCCCTTGACAAATTACAAAATTGGTCTGAAAGCAACAAGATGAAATTCAATAAAGACAACTTCAAAGTACTACACTTTGGAAGGGAAAGATCAAAAGTACAACTACAAAATGGGGAATAACTGGCTAGGTGGTAGTACTGCGGAAAAGAATCTGGGGGTTATAATGGATCACAAAATGAATATGAAGCAATAATACGACACAGTTGCAAAAAAGGCTAATATAATTCTGGGGTGTATTAATAGGAGCGTTATAAGTAAGACACAGGAGGCAATTGTTCTATTCTACTTGGCACTGAGGAGGCCTCAGCTAGAGTACTGTGCCCAGTTCTGGGTGCTACATGTTAAGAAAGATGTGGACAAATTGGACAGAGTCCAGAGGAGAGCAATGAAATGATAAAAGGTTTAGAAAACCTGACCTCTGTGGAAAATGTTAAAATAAACAAACAAACAAACCTGGGCATGATTACTCTTTAGAAAAGAAGACTGGGAGTGGATCTGATAACTATCTTCAAATATGTTAAGGACTCAAAATAAAGATGGTGAACAATTGGTCTCCATGTCTATTGACAGTACAACATGAAGTAACTTAATCTGCAGTAAGGAAGTATTAGATTAGATATTATGAAAAACTTTCTAACTATAAGGGTAGTTAAGCTCTGGAATAGTCTTCCAAGAAAGGTTGTGGAATCTCCAGTGCTGGAGGGTTTTAAGAACAGGTTGGACAAACACCTGTCAGGAATGGTCTAGATACCTGGTCCTGCCTCAGTACAGGGGACTGAACCAGCTGATCTCTCATGGTCCCTTCCAGCCCTACATTTCTATTACTCCATTTTTGAACTTACACAGTAGCTTATTCTGGTTGGTACAAGAGATGGATAAAGACACAAATCTATTCTTATTTTTTTCAAAACTGATTCACCCATCCCCAATATAAATTATCCTGAGATCTGGAGTTGCTATTTGCATTACAAATCTCAGCAGGGGAAAAAAACAAAACAACAAAAAACAAACAAAACAAACAAACAAAAAACAGGAAATCATAACTAGTTTCTACAAATGCATAATTAAGAGGTATGATCCTAGGAGTAACTGAATGTCCTGAGTCAGTGGGTCCGTTTCTCCTACCACCAGTGGTGTAAAAGAGGACTAACCTCACTGAAATCAGTGGGGATACAGTAAAGTAAAATGAAGGAGAGGAGATTCAGACCCATAACAATTTTAGACTGCCCAGCACTTTGCGGGACTGGACCACTGAAATTGTAATACAACAATTTGTTCTATTTTCCATTGTCATTATTTGTTCCAAGGATAATACTGATTTTGGTAAGAAAAGGAACCAACAGAAATAGTTGCAGGCAGCTCCAGTTAAAGCCTGTCATTGGCATAAATTCCATGCAAGCTACATGCCAGCATGGCAGTTTGTAATTTGCTGCTAGAATAGCGTGTGTGCTGAGACTATGCTGTGAAAATGGCTGGGTTTGTGAGAGTTTTATGTCAGTGGCTATAAAGAAAGTCATGACTGGCAGAGAGTTTTGAACAAAAAAAAAAAAATGAAATTCACACTCCGGGTCCTAACATCAACAACACCTGCATTTGCAGAGTGAACTGAGAAAAGTCTATAATTTTGCAGTGCATTAGTCCTCCACCACATCCAGAAAGTTGGCCCAAGATCTTTTGTATTTTTTTTTTTTTTTTACTTTCTTTTACTTCTGTTTCTTGTAATTGAATTCTTTGTTCTTCCCATAATGGGCTTGAATACTCTAGAATATATTTCTAACAACTAAAACCCAACATAAAAAGCAGTGCAGCCAATATTTTCAAACATAACTAGTAATGTTGGGTACATGTTTATGCTATATCTGGTCAGGATAGGTTGAAGAGCGCATCCTGGGGATGGATGGGAAAGTTTAATCCCCTCTCTCAGCAAGAAGGACCTCAGTTGCCTGCTGTGTCAGGATTTGCAGATCTGGGCCCGTTGTGGGGAATAAACTAACTCTCCTGGACATTGTCATGAAAGAGATGTATGATGGGGAGGTTAGGGCTGATTCCAGCAATGAGAGGCAAAACAGAATCTCTCGGAAGAGGGCTGCAGTGGAGAGAAGTCCCAGGAGATTCCACTGTGGAACGTGGCTAAAGTGAGGCACTTTAGACTTCCAGTTTACACTTGGCTGGAATCCTGCTGTAAATGTTTCAATCCTTCCCCATAACGGTCTCCAAGGCACGTGCGCAGTAAGGTTGCCAACTTTCTACTTGCATAAAACCAAACACCCTTGCCCCACCCACTGTCCTGCCCCTCCTCCAAAGCCCCATCCTTTCTATGAGGCCCCACCCCCACTCACTCCATCCCCTCTCCTTCTGTTGCTCACTCTCCCCACCCTCACTCACTCATTTTCACCAGGCCGAGGAAGGAGGTTGAGGTGCAAGGGAGAGGGGAAGGGCTCTAGCTGGGGGTTTGGGCTCTGGTGTAGGGCTGCAGATGAAGGATTTGGGGTGCAAGAGGGGACTCCAGGCTGGGGCTGAAGGGTTTGGAGAGTGGGAGGGGACTCTGGCTGGGGATGCAGACTCTGGGATCGGGCAGAGGATGAGTGGTTTGGTGTGTAGAAAGGAGTCTAGGCTGGGACTGAGGGCAGGAGGGGGATCAGGGCTGGGGCAGTGGGTTGAGGTATGGTGGGGGGGATGAGAACACCGGCTGGGGATGAGAAGTTTGGGGTGCAGGAGGGTGTCTTGGCTGGGACCAAGGGTTTGGAGTGCAGGAGAGGGATCAGGGCTTGGGCAGGGGTCTGAGGAAAGGAGGTAACGGCATTGGCTGCAGATTCTAGAGTGGAGCTGGGGATGAGGGGTTTGGTGTGTAGGAGGGTGATCTGGGCTGAGACCGAGGGGTTCGGAGGACAGAAATGGAATTGGGGCTGGGACAGGGGCTGGGGCACAGGAGCGAGACAGGGGGGCAATCTCCAGGCGATGCTTACCTCAAGAAGCTGCTGAAAGCACCGGCATGGTCCCTCTCCGACTCCTATGCAAAGGTGCAGCCAAGTGGCTCTGCGCACTGCCCCATCTGCAGGTGCCGCCCCCACTCCCATTGGCTGTAGTTCCCAGCCAATTGGAGCTGCAGAGCTGGCACTTGGGGCAGGGTCAGCATGTGGAGCCCCCTTGCTGCCCCTACTCGTAGGAGCTGGAGTGGGGACATACCACTGCTCCTGGGAGCCACAGCAGGCAGGGAGCCTGCCTTATGCCTGCTGCGCCACCGACCGGACTTTTAAAGTCTGAAAACCAGACACCTAGTAACCCTAGCGCACAGAAGGGACAGGAGTTTTGTCCTCAGCTCCCCAAGTCCGCACAGACTTCCATGAGGAAGGCGGGGAATATAGAAGTGAGCACAGAAAGTGGGCAGTCCTGTGTTGCATGGAGGCAGGACTAGTAGGAGATGCTCTTTATCTCCCCTCTAGCCCACCATAGATTCTATAGGAAATTATTTTCTCCAGAGCTCCTGTGTGGTTGAGAAAACTTTAAGGTGGATTGCAGAGGCAGCTGTGACTGGGAAGGCAAATCAGTGGTAATTTGGCTCCACTGGAGCAACAGTGCTAGAAAGTACGATGGGACACAGAGGCAGCATGGGGTGCAGGGCTGCTATTTGGAGTATCTTAGCTTTCTGCAGACCCCAGGGGAAATGTGCAGTTTGAAGTCTAAAGCCACAGCTCATTCCAGGGAGGGAAAACTCTGCCTCTCAACAGTACAATCAAGGAGAGACTCTGAGAACATCTCACTGAGTTTTCCTCCCCTTCTTCCCTCTCCCATGGTTATAGCCACAACAGAGGGCAGGCCAGCCAAATGAGAGGCAGTGTTCTCCTGTGGCTAATGGACCAATCTTTGAGGAAGGAGTCTTCTGTTTTAGAGGGAAGGCCACTCTCCAAAAATGTTTAAATTCCACCTACATATGCACAGCCTTTTCCTACTCTACCCAGCCAGTCACATGCACCTGTTCAATAATGACACACAAATAGTATTGAGAGAAAAGATGAAAATAAGCTATGTGACAGACCTCTCAGAAAAAAGATGGATACTATGGCCCACTATGGGTCTGCTTCTGCACTGTTAAAATCAACAATTTGCCATTGCCTCCAAAGGGAGCAGGACTTAAACTGAGCCTGATTTTGCTATCCTAATTCACACGTAGCCCCAGTGAATTTGATGGGGTTATTTATGTGAGTAAAGGCTGCAATGCAGGTTACACCATTCTGTTCATGCAATGAATCTGTTTGTGCGGGCTTGATTTGCTATGCCATGTTTCAGAAACTGAATAAGATAGAGTGGATCAAAATTTTTCAAATATAATTTTTTTAAATTAAAAAATGGCCTTTTTCCCCCCAAATGATTTTTTTCATGAAAACTGGGGGTTTTGGTAAATGAAAAAAATATGTATCTTTTTGAGTGTTTGGATAAAAATTGCAAATTATATATAAAATAATTCCAAGAAATGGATCCATTTTGAACTTTTAACACAAAAATTTAAAAATTGCTTCTTTTTTTTAAACCAGCTCTAATAAAAATATCCAACCACCCTCCTTCTTTGTTACTAGGAAACACTCCATCTGGCATCTCCTAAATAAAAGCTCAAAGCAAAGTGCAGGTGACTGGACTGAAAGCAGGACAGTGCTTTATGATGCCCAAGCTGTGTACATACAGACTCTCTACACATGGACCAGTAGCTTCATTATGACACAGATATAATTCGTAGGATGGTGAGCCTTGTGTCAGCAGTGCTGCTCATGCGAGGTGGCCCTAGCATGCTGATCACCGGCAGCATTGTAATTGGCAAGCTCTGAACTAAGTTACTTCCCCATAAAAGATGCAATGATAGTTGACTGTCAAGCAGAGAAGCATTAAAAATCGAATAGAAAAGTTTGAAGAAAGGAGGAAGAGAGAGAGAGAATGACACTATTAACAGCTTAATCAACAGTGCCCACCCCTGCTCTCATCTGCCACTCCACATTCCTGTAAACCTGTCATATGCTAGCTTTGAGAGTAGAAACAAGGCTTAGAAACCATCATAAAAAATGCAACTGCATCCCAC